>NW_008684234.1:30520-48020 GCF_000695815.1 Acanthisitta chloris
TGTTGTTGTTAGTCTTTGCTACTCGGTACACTACTGTGGTCCTGCTTGAATTTTGTGCTCCTCGTGACATTTTATGGTGCTTGGTTGTTTTATATTATCTTGTGTTTGCATTCAGTGTTTTTGATGAGATACTACATCAAGGTCATTAGGCATTACCACAACATAAGTTATTGGTCGTGATCTGTGCTGTCTGTTCTCCAGCCTTGTCTTTAAGCACCTGATTTTCAGGTGGTCTTCTGGAAATGAATGGCTTTCATACTGCTCTCACCCCTAGCTGGTCAGCACAGAGTCTGCAAGTGTTCATACCAGGCTTTCCTGGTGTGTTGCCCTGAGTGGGGAGAAGAATTAGAGACTGCAGTGTTGCTCACATCTAAGGTACTGCAGACTCAGCTGTCAGGGACCTACTGCTCCTGCCTATGGATTTGCAGTGAGTGAATGTGAAAGTTGACTATTTGAAATGGAAAAGTAACTTGCTTCCCAAAAGTGTCCAAGGTTGTGTTTTTGGTTTGGTTTTCTTGCTTGTTTGGGAAAGCAGTTGAATTGATTAATAATTTTTTTTGAGACTGATAAACAGGAAAAATTGCATTTCAGAAGAAATGGTGGTGTGGGGTGTTTCTCTTTGGGATTTTGCAGTTCAAAGACTGACTTCTGAACTTGAAAATGTCATTAATCTTTATGATGCTGATCTAAAGCAATGAAAGATTGAAGAAGCTAAGATGAATATCCTGGTCTTCTGAATTATTTTGTTTTCTTTGGAGCTCTCTGAAGTTTGTAAATACGAAATAGGGAGGAAATACATGGGGCAGAATTACCATGTTTTCACTTCCCCCTGCCATCTAGATACCTGTTCTGATCAGAGCACATTTGCACAGCCATCCTGTGAACTCCTCAGATTTTACACTTGCTTTTCAGGGTAACTGTAATCTCACTGCAGATTACTACTTGTTAGGAACCACCACAAGGCTTCCCTCCAAATCTGTGGTAAATTGAGAGTGAAAAGGATAAATCAGCACTGTGACTCATTTTTCAACTGTTACATTTTGCACATTTATTAAAATTTTACTTTCCTAGAAATTAAATCTGTTCTTATCAGCATCAGACACCTCTAAAAGAGAAGACATACCTGTTTGAAACTTGTTCTGGTGTCCATGTTTTTTCTGTTTCCCCCTGCTCAATTAAAACATGATTTTTTGACACATGGTAGTCACTCAGTTGGTAGAAGTTACCAATTTAACTTGAAGGTAAACCAAAGGCAGATTAATGACACTCACTTAAGCAGCCTTTAATATTTTCCCTTCATAAATATAAGACCCTTTAATTAAAACCAAATTACTACTCTCCTACTGGATGCAGCAGAGTAATTACAATATACTTTAGTATGAGGTATTACACTTAGAGTGATGTCAGCTTGCAATCTTGAAATTCCTTTTAGAAGTTTAATACATTTTTCATTTTCTTAATTTCTCTTTACACTAACATGTACTTCTCTAATATCTTCCTGTTCTCATTTTGACTCTTCAGGCTGCTCTTGCCCCATTCCCTAAAATTATGTAACCATGTGCTGCCACACAATTATTTTAATGTATATTATTATCTTTTCTTTTTAAGGCCGTTCTTCCCTCTTCCCCATAGATGATGGTTTGCTGGATGATGGTCACAGTGATCAAGTTGGAGTCTTGAATTCACCTACCTGCTACTCAGCTCACCAGAATGGAGAACGAATTGAGCGTTTCTCTCGCAAAGTGTTTGTTGGAGGTCTTCCACCAGATATTGATGAAGGTGAGCTGCCTGGAAACTAAGCAGACTAAGTTTGGAGGGAGAAGACAAAGAGAGATTTGGAAAAATCTGAGTGAAGTACTAGAAATAATCCACTAAGTAAAATAATGATGTGGTGCAAAAGGCTACAACTGTATGTTCTTTGAGAGCTGATGGATGTGTTGAGCTTCATATCATCCCTTTTGGTTTTGAAATGGTTCAGTTGTCTCTGGTTCTGCACTTGCAGATGGTAGAGTTGCGTGTGATGCCTGGAATTTGTACTCCTACTTATCTTGCATATTCCTTTCAAATACATCTTAGCCATCCTATGTTTGTGCCTGCTTTATTTTGTATTCATAGAAAACTTCCATTCATAAACTAATTTCATATTCTATTTTGCTGTTACCTGAAGATCTCAGAGGTGGTATAGAAAGGTTAATATTATTCTCATTCAGAACTAGAGAAACTAAGGCAAGGTCAAGTGGCAGAGCAGTCTGTGATGCACTGTACATAGTGTACCACAGAAGCTCAGGTTGTTCTACGATGCAGCTGGACTTGCTTTGTACAATAGTGCTGATGTGAAGTGATTGTGCTGTTTAATATTAGGTTTCTCCTGTGCACATAAATGTAAATTACATCCTAGCTTTGTAATGTAAACAGAAGTCCCTTTACGAGGTTCATTGTAATCCTAGAGCAAAAACCTGTTAACCAAATAAGCTGACTGTTTAATTAACTTTCAGACATGGGAAGCCCAAATTTTGGTTCTGTCTTCATTGAGATGCTCTCCTGCAATGTGCTAAGGGATTTATCTGAATACACTTTAGGACAGTTGCCTTTAATACAAATGCTAAACAAAGACATGTGGAAATACACTTTCTTTCTTTCCTGCCTGTTTCTATGCTGATGGCAGGATATGACTGAAAGAAATGGAGCATATTTGTGGTGATGAGTTACTGCTTTTGTAGAGTTAAGGGTATTTTTTCCTCCAGGCTCTTCTAGTCAATGACAGGAAGGAGAGTCCAGGATAGAAAGACATTACAAAGTTGTGCAAGGGGCATAGTAAATCTTAACCATGAATAGTCCTGTTGCATATTAGAAGCATCTCAAAATAGACAATTACATTTTCTGTGCCAAATAGATGCATAGTATCTGCTGGAAACTGCTAGCATGTTAATTGTGGTTGTACTTGGTATATGAATATCTACCTACGAACCTCTCAACTGTACATCACTAAAACAGTAAATTGATTTGATTGCATTCAAACCAGATTCTGCACTTGGGGACAGTGCTCTCAGGCACATGGTGTGATTCTCAGGGATGTCCTGTGCAGGGCCAGGAGTTGGACTAGATGATCCTCAAGGGTCCTTTCCAACTCTGATTATTCTGTGAAATACCACACAAGTTTGCACCAGTGCCTTAAGTTGTCCATATGCTTCTGAAATGCTGCTGTGACTAAGTAATAGAAAACTTATTAAGCTAAAATCACCAGAAATACATTGTGCAAATATTAATGCTTTGGGAGATGTCTGGTTTTTGTTCATGAAAGTTGTAAATTTTGTTTCTTTTTTTTTTTTTCCATGAAATGTTAACCTAGACACTGTTTCTTTGCTAGAAACAAAGTGCTTTGTTTTGTGCTTTTGCAAACATCTGCATTGAGTTATGTCATTTATTTTAATTGCAACTTCTGTACTTGTTTTTAGATGAAATCACTGCTAGCTTCAGACGATTTGGGCCCTTGGTAGTAGACTGGCCTCACAAAGCTGAAAGCAAGTCCTATTTTCCACCAAAAGGTAAGAGTCCGAAGGTTCTGAGCTTTAACTTAGTGCAAATCTCACTCCTGGAAACTCTCGTTATTCTCCAAAGGGTATAATTTACAGTTCTGGTGAACAGTTAAATCTATAGTTTCAAAGCAGGTTCAGACATGGTTCCTTTACATACCAAGTCTAAAATCTGTTGGTTTGGAATTGTGTCTGATCAGGTCAGTGTTACGTAGTTGTATGTGTCATTAATCCTCAGTTCTGAATTTGCATGTCTCTCAAGTGTCCAAAACTGAAGTTTAGTCAAGTTTTGAATACTAAATCTTAGATTAAAATTTTCCTAGGAAGTTAAAGGCAGGATTCAGGATGCATTTGAGTGTCTGATCAAGATAATCAAATACTATGCCTCTTTCACTTTTAGAATATGAACTTCCTATTGAAACACTACCTTGGTTTTGATAAATGATGAAATATTGATATTTTTATGCTATTTCTAGTGTTGCTGTTAGACTAAATTTTTTAGTATTTTTTCAAAAGTGTTGGACAAACCATTCTGTAGGTTAAGTAAGTTAGTTGTGTAATTATCTTCTACACGTACACCGTGTACTGTTACATACAAAATAAGTGCAGAAGTCTGATCTAGATACAAAAGCAATGAAGAGATTATTGATTTTGTAGAGAATGCAGCAATTCATTCCCTCTGTGGAAGTGACAAAACTGGGTACATTGCCTTTGTAAACTGATTCTTCATTTATCTGAGCGTCTGTGCTGGGGGAGAGACAGTATTATTATCCCAGATGGATCCTCTAAAGAGTGGGAAATGGAATTGGAAGTATTTGAATAGCATTTGTGAATGCTACATGGAAATTCTAAGACAAACAAAGAGACTTTGGCTTTTTTGATTGTCAGCCTGACACACCAAGCTACTGTCAAGTTAAATTTGATTATCTTAAGGAGTGCATCTCTCTTCTTAAATTGCCAAGAGAAATTCCTGAGGAACTCTTTGAGGAAGATGAATCTCAGAGAGTCTGTGGTGAATATATAGGAGATGGAAGATGTAATATATTCTTACCTGAAAGGAATGGATCCTGACATTCTTTTCCAAGGGGATAGTCCTGTCTCAGGATCTGAACATCTTAAGGATGTATTTCCAGACTTCCTAATTTAATAAAGCTTTTTGATATAGTTGAGATATTTATAAATACCACAATGAGAAAAAAATACAATAAATCTATATTGTAAGCAGAGCTTCTTAAAGCAGAAAATACAAATAGAAGAACTTCAGTGTGTTGACCTGATTAATTTAGGAAACACTTGCAAACTAAGTGCTAAGTATATTTCCCATGACTAACTGATCCTTATTTGAAATTTTATAGCATTTACTGTTCTTCAGTCTTTATTCTCATTTTCCATTTGCTGCATTATTCAATATTTTTGTCATGTAGCCTAGCACATTTGAAATGTAGTGTAGGCTTCTCTCTGTAGATACTCTGGAAACATTTGACTGCTGAATATTGCTGTGTTTATATCCATTTTCTTTAATGCAATGCATATGCCCCATGATTATTTTGTAGAAGAATTTCTTTTAAAATTGTCTTTCTTTAGTATTACTTGTGTTTACAAGCAAGAACCATTTATATGTATGTTTAATAAGATTTCCTAAACTGCTAAAGATAGGTTAAATAAAGCTTTGAGCTCAATCAGTATTTACCAGTTTAGAAATATATCAGCTCAAGAGTTAATTTTTGAAATTATTTTAATCTCCATTTTATAATTTGCTACTCTGCATGGAATTAATTCAGTGCATATATTTCTGTGTGTTCAGTCTTGTTAGAGATTTCACCATAATACTACTTTCCAAAGACGTCTCAGAATTATCCCATTCTGGACTGATTCGCATTAGACTTCTCTGCAGTGAAGAGATACAGCTTGGGTTGGTTTTGGTTTTTTTACACTGTTGTTCAGTTTTCCAGGCTGCAGTTCCTTCCAGGCTCTGCTTACAGAAAGTCCTGAGGGAAGGCCAAGTTCATAATAAGTGTTTCCTTGCTCAAAGAAATGCAAAAAGTGTCTTGATCCATCAAGGCTGGCTGCCTCCTGAGAAACACCAACTGCTTGTTCTCAGCTAATTACTTTTTGTATTGGTTCACCACAAAATTAGGCCCAAAGAAAACAAGAATTTTAAAAACTTCACACTGATCTTACAAGGAAGCTCCGTTCTGAAAAAAATCCTATTGAGCTCAAAGTACAAAGTCTGTAAGTGATCTGCTAACTGTAATGGAGAATTCCTTCCTTTCTGACTTGCCACTGTTTATCATAACTCCTGTTATTACGTAGTTGGCAAATGCACTTATTTATGAAACAATACACATGTCCAAAGTAACTTGCTAGGGTGAGGACTCCTCCTTGTGATAATGAAGCTTTCACAGAAATGGTGCCATGGGGATATGCAAATCCAAAGAAGGCCTTACAAATTATGCCCAGTTGTTTGTGTCCTCTGTACTATTTATAGTCTGTATCAAACAGAGGATAATCTGATTTAAACAGGACAGTGTCCCCAGCCTTTTCTAATTGTCTGGTTGCTTCCGTTGCCTTGTATCATAGGAGTTGTGCAGTAGCTTCATTTATTCAAGGCTCTTAACTGCTAATTCAGAGCTGGCTGAAAAAAAAAGGGGTTGAAAATGTTCTGTTTCTAGTTTAAGGAGCAAAACCCCAGGTCCATACCAGTTCTGTTAAACTCGTTACCAGCTTATTTGATCACATTGGGTATGAACTATGGATTCAGGCAAGTAACTGTAGGTGTCTTCATGTGTTATTAGTGTCTAAGCTTCCTTTAATCAATGGGAATCTGGCCAGTACACTCAGTGGAGTACAGAGGACTATTCAGGTCACTGTAACATAAGCACATTGAGCTTGATTCATTTACCCAAACCAAAGATACCTAAAAGATTTATGCAGGTCTCCCAAATGTGGTGCAGCACCACATTTTTTTCATTTCAAGTGTATTTTAGAGTTAATTCTCCATCAGAGCTGACTGAGAGATTTGTGTTTTAGAGATTTAATTAATGTGAAGAGATCACTTTAGGAATAGGTGAAGTGTGTCCTTCCCAAATTTGAGCTGTTCCCATCATCAGAGCTGTGCACCAAAACTACAGACAGACCATCATCATGTTTACACTGATTCTTTTGGATTTAAGCTAAGGTGCAGCATTCTCTGGGCAAGAACTGTACTACACTGAGGCCATTTAGTCTCCTCTGGGGAAGAGTCTATCAGGACAGTAGAGCAACCAACCCCAAAACAGAATACTGCTGTACTGACTGGCATGGACAGTGCCATGCTACCTTGCATTGATTTTCTTGACTCCTTCTCTAAGCCACTAGCAACAGGAGTTTGGTAGAGTTTGATAGAACTTAAAGCTGCTCTCTGATTTCTGCACAGAATATACATAGCAGAAAAGTGTCCTCTGGTAAACTGTGGAATAAAGAAATTTTTACCTTGCTCAGAAAATCATGTTAGCTGCCGGTGTCAATCTAGTCTAGAATGCTTTGATTTTGATTTGTTTCTTATACAATAAATACAAAAAAAAGGTTTAATTTGGTAGTTCAGCTAAGACTCTTCAAACTTACCTGATGGGCTTTGTTTCCAGTGCTGCATCCAATACTTTGAAAAAATCTATATTTTTTTATCTGGTTTTATTGAGAGATGTCAGATTATGCCTATAACCACTGCAGTATCTTTAGATATCAGACAGTGTAGCTCTAAAGCCAGTTACCATCTCCAGAAAGATTTGTTTATTATTTGAGGTATTTCTCTGAGGATGAGTATTACCAAAGTCACCCACACTCATTGCCTTTGAAAATAGGAGTATTAGTAATAGTTTCAGCATTACACAGAGGGATTTAGTCAAGTGATAAACACTAACAGGGGTTTACCTAAACCTCAACTCCCACAGGAGGTATAAATTCTGGTAGAGGTGCACATGAACAACAGATTTTTAAACAACTGTTTCATCTAATACCTTTCACCTTGAGAAATATGTACAAAACATACAATCTTTGTTGCTTGGTATGTAATACCTGATCATGACCTGCTACTTCTGGTGTATACATGGCCCAAAGGTGTGAGGCAGCTTTCTTCAAAGAAAATTACTAGAGTAGCTTTGCTTTTCCGTTGTAAAAAGGCTTGTATTGCTCTTGGGTGTGAAGCTGTTCCAGTTAAATGTGTTACATCAAAAAGGGAGTTCAGGTGTTCTGTAGAAGAGTAGAACACCTCCTGTCCTTCACCCTGCCTCCCCAGCATGTTTCACTGTGACTTGTACTCTCTATCACATATGATAATTGTAGTTCACGAAATTACTAGTTAGGCACTTTTTCATCATACTTAGGCACGTAGCTTACTGCCACTGTACTGGCTTTGCAGACATTAAACATCCACAATAGTTCATGACTTACCGATGTTGAGGTGAAAAAAAAAATCCAATAAAAGCAGAAATGCGTAAGAATAAAGTTCATGCCATAAAGCTCTTGGCATGTGGTAGCTGTAGTAACAAGAATAGCCCTAATTTATGATGTCTGAATTAATACTGAAGATAAGAGTATAATGTCCCTTTGCAAGCAGTGTCTAGCTAATCTGTATAGGTTGGTAGCCTGTGTAACTGGCGTTCTTTGGAGAAGTCTATGGCTAATGTATAACTGATTTGTACCATGAAATATGCCCTGTCCAGGGCAAGTGATGGAGAGGAGTTTGTATGCAGACTATGCAGGGAATTGTCTGTCTCGGTATATGACTATAGAATCATTAAGAGTGGAAAAGACTTCTAAGATCATTGAGTCTAACTATTAACCTAACACTGCCAGGTCCACCACTAAACTGTGTCCCTAAGCACCACATCTACATGTATTTTGAACACTTACAGGGACAGTGATACCATCACTTCCCTGGGCAGCCTCTTGCAATGTTTGTTCACCCTTTCAGTGAAGAAATTTTTCCTAATGCCCAGTCTAAACGTACTCTGGCACAACTTGAGGGTGTTTCCTCTTATTCTGTTGTTCTTTACGTGGGAGAAAAGATGACACACACGCCCCCCTCTCACTCCATCTTTTTGCAAGTTGCCACAGTTAAGCATTTCAATAGCTGCAGACATGCAGATGGTAGGTCATGTGGAGACACTGACCATCGTTGTATGTATCAGGAGCTATATGTAATGCAAATCAGTCCCCTTGATTTGCATTTAGGATAAGAACTGATGGAAAATCAGTATCTGGCAAAATCTTGCTTTGCATATCTGATCCTTTAGTCAGTACCACGTGCAATTAACCCTCCCTTTGATTAATCGCGTTTTTGCACTCCCATCATTCTTGTACTGAGCTCAGCATGCAGACAGGAATGTATGTGCTTGGCTTCCACCCAAGTCAGGAGAGTTACGTGGGTCTGATCTCACCCATGCCAGTCTGCACATGCCCTCATTTAGTGAGTGAGTTTTGCATGGGTAATATGTGGATTTAAAATTCTAAGATAAATACTGAAAGATAACCCCACTAAATCAGGTTTTTAATCTAAGTAATTACTAATTAAGTTAAACAGGTTGATGCTAAAAAAATATTGTTCAGCAATGAAAAAATGGACTTCTCAAGGAAACTCTTCAGCCCAAGCCCGAAGATTTTCTATGGCATATTTGTTAAGAAACTAAATAAGATTTTCATAAAAATACAGAATATCTAATGTTTCCTTTCTAGGTAGCTATGATGGGACCATGGTATGAGGGGTAAAAAGCATGGTACAAATTATCAGAAAGACCAGTATAGGCCTTACAGCTTTTTCTTTAGATCCTACTTTTGTTCCCATTTATCTAAAATCAGTTGTGAATTTGCTTCTCAGATTTTGTGTTCTTGATGCACTGATTCTTTAATGGTCTTTGAGATGCACCCTACTGTCTTCACCTTGGGGACCTACAGTGTCTGCAAGACAAAATGGTTAACTAGCTTCTCTCAGAAATACAGCATCATTTCCCTAAGGCTTGGGAATGCACCCATGTTCCCTTTCCCAAGCCCACTCTAGAGCAGCTGCTTCAGCGTTTACTTTTCCATCCAAATATTAAAACATAATTTGAAAATTCCACACTTGGTAGTAATCTCAGAAAGAAATGTGATATGTGGTCCTTTTAACATTTGTTTTAGAATAGAACCCTAATTGTGCTATTGGGTATTTGTAAAGTAACAAATTTTGTATATATTGTACTGTAACTGTGAAAGTGTTCTAATGTGTGAGGTTCTTTGCTCATCTGACTGTTTGTTTTTACTGTAGCATTAAATAAGCATTTTAATTCCTATTTTTGTAATGTTTGGGAGGTTTGCTGGGTCAGTTATGTAACAAAGTACTTTGATCTAATCTCTAGAATAGAGATTAGTCCTTTGTGCCAAGTCGGATTTTCATTGTATAATGCCCGTTGCAGCCAATGGATGGTGTTCAGCTAGACTTGCAGTACATGGCAGAGCAGACATGTTTGCTTGTATTTGGTTATTAGTCTCTTCTGACAGTTGTTTTACAGATAAATGTTCTGTTAATTATGGCAAGGTAGTACATCGTTAAAGAAGATAATCGCAAAGAATTGGTTTGACTTTCTTTTACTTGTGTATGGAAAAGTCGCTGGCAAAGATGATCATGAAAAATAAAGATGAGAATAAATATCAGTTGGTTTGGCTTTTTCTTCCAGGTTATGCATTCCTCCTGTTCCAAGAAGAGAGTTCTGTTCAGGCCCTGATTGATGCCTGCATTGAAGAAGATGGAAAGCTCTATCTGTGTGTTTCCAGCCCTACTATCAAGGACAAGCCAGTAAGTACATAGCCCATGGCCTGCAGGCTATAGCTGCCATCTGTCTAAGGCTGCATTGGAAGTTCTGATGATGAAAATTATCAAAACCAACCTACCATTGGCAGAGCTCAACATCTGGAACACTCAGACTATTTTAAAACTGTAGGGTTTTGAATAGGATTAAAACAGAGCACCTAGACGTGCTAAGCTAATGAGGTTATGACTGTTTGACAGTTTATATATGTATGTCCACACTGTAGTGAAACTTAGAGCAGCATCCTACTTTTTTTCCCAATTCAATAGGTACAGATACGTCCCTGGAATCTAAGTGATAGTGACTTTGTGATGGATGGTTCGCAGCCACTTGATCCTCGAAAAACAATTTTTGTTGGAGGAGTCCCTAGACCATTAAGAGCTGGTGAGTATAATCTGTGCCAATTTTTAAAAGAAGGAAATTACTGGAAGTGATTCAAACCAGTGAACTTTTATATAGTTGCATATGGATAGATATAAATATAGGTAAAAGACTGTCATGATAGTTATAACCATAGTACAGTGTTCATATATTCTCCTGTTTCTCTACTAACTTTTCATCTGGCCTTGGCCATAAATCACAGTTCATCCTTGAGATTTGCTGGAAACTGTTACCTGTCTAAAGCTGTAGAAAAGATTTTGATTATAGTAACAAAACTGTGGTATAAACTGTGTCACAAAAGACATATAACAACGAGTTTGTTTCTAAAATATGGCTACGAACGCTGCTCCCTGACTGTGTGGAGCTGTATTTGTACCTGCTTGTCATTGTGCATTAGCTAGTCTTCTGCTGCTGTCAGGTTGCAGTTACTCTTGGTACACACAGAAATACAGGTGATGGAGTACTTGAAGGAGCAGGAATAGAGGGAAAAAGGAAGAAATTCAGAGCTAGCACAATGTGTATGGCACAACAGTACATGAGATTGCAGGGCTCTATCTAGGCTCTTGTCAGAGTGCATGAAGGGAAAAATGAATGTTTCTGTAGGGGTGGACTGGTTGATGTGCAACCTGGACAATCTGCATTTTGAGACTGGTTGCAGTAGCCTTTTACAGTGTTTTAGGTGGCTTTCTAGTAAGTAGGTTGCATTGAATGTTAGAAGTCGAAGCATAACACAGAGTGGTTCAAATCCCATTTTTGTTAGAATGACTTCTGGGCTTTGTTGGTCTTCCATCGTTTGTAATTAATTTTATTCTTAGAGAAGATGAGCTTTCAGATAGACTATGTAGGAAAACGAAGAAGTAATAGTGTACATTTGGGGTGTAAAGGGTCTTAAATTTTTGTGTCTTGGACCTGCAATGCTCAAGCTTTTCTATTATTTTACTTCCAAGACTCTACTTTTGACTGTAGTACAAGCTCTGCAAATGAGCATAAACACAGTATGTTCCAACTGCAGATGAATTTTTCTTTAAATTCAGTCCAGTACACCAGATTACTCTGCTGAATGTCTGTGATAAATTTAATGGATGCATTCTTATGCCTAGCTTTCAAGTGCCCTGTATATGTGAAAATGAAACTTTTATGACATTGTGAAATAAGAATAATGACTCCACAAAAGCAGTAAAACTTCAGGAGACTCTTCAAACAGCTATTGAACATCAATGACTGCTGGCACCTTTATAACTTAATACAAAGGATGCTAATTCTGAAAAAAACCTGTAGTTTCCACCTGAATGAATTGCAAAACTGAGTTCAGTATAATCTGGCAATCAGACAATTGCCAAAGTACTTTCATCTGTAAAATCTGAAGGTTTTGTTTCTCTGAACTTCAGTGTCTATGGTAAGTGTAGCACTGTGGAGATAATCAAGCTCCATGTAGCTGATGAAAGGATGCTAACTACTTCTTTAAATTGGAGTAGGACATAGAGCGTTAGGACAGCCAGAGAACATGTACCACGGAATTTGTGGCATGTGGATCTATTTTATACAGCTTACATTCCATGCCTGCCCAAAAAGTCTTTTGCTGTAATCCCCTGAAGAAAACTGCCCTGGAATTCTAGTTCCAGGTTATCAAGGACTTAGAGCTCCATCGTTCCTTGAATGTATGTACCCGCGGTGTGATAGATCTGTCTGCTGAGTATTTGATAGCTTATTTAATGGTTTTTTATCCTGTTACTATTACGTAGGCTGTTGCAGAATTAATGATTAAAATTCACTTTCTGAGTACTTTTAACTAAAAAAGCACATAAAGTTTGTACTGTAAGAACACTTTAAATGAACACTGTTTTGTTTCTCAATAGTGGAATTGGCTATGATCATGGACCGTCTCTATGGAGGAGTTTGTTATGCAGGAATTGATACTGACCCTGAGCTGAAATACCCAAAAGGTGCTGGACGTGTTGCTTTTTCCAATCAGCAAAGCTACATTGCTGCCATCAGTGCTCGGTTTGTTCAACTTCAGCATGGCGACATTGATAAACGAGTAAGTTACACAGAAATCTTAAGAGTTATGACCTATAAAGAAACTTCTCAGAGTGTGGTAGCATTGCATTTGGTTGGCTTTCATGTCAGCTTCTACATTTCTTTTAGTATTCATGTAGCTCCTCTACTCTGAAGAGTATGTATGCCGTGAGTGCCCCCAAACAAACAACATGCGTTCCACAGAGCAGCAGTTTGTTCCTTCGACATATGTTGGACCATATGTTCTTCCCATTCTGGACTTCCTGGGTTTGTTGTGTATGGGCAAAGGGCTTGAAAATCTTTTTCTCTCCCTGGTTCTAATGAAACCAAATACTGTGATAATTCCTTTGTCATTCGCAGGAAACTCTAGTGTTCATTGTGGTTAGATTAGCTTTATATTTGCAGCTGCCCTTAATTTCAGCTGTAATTGTCAGTGCTCAGCACCTAAAATGCAAAATGTCTTATCCTTTCTGTTTGAGAGTCTTCTTACTATTTACCAGTGCACATTTCTGTTTGCTACAGATGCTTATTGCTAGCTAAAGCAAAACTAACTTCTTTTAGGAACTTATCAACTTCATTAGTCCTAACTGACGTGTAAGAGTAGCAAAGAAAACTGGCATCTAAATTACGTCAGTTTTAAGGGTCACTAGTTTTGATGTCAAGAGCTGCAGTGGTAGTCTGGCATTAATAGGTGCTCTTTAGGGGGGAAAAAAAAGGTTGTAGAGGAAGAAGGGTTAAGGAAGTAAAGTAGTTCAAGGTCCAGTCTCCTCTACTGATCAAAGACCTGGGAAAAAGAAAGTAGTACAGTTAACAGAAGTCTGCTCTAGGGAAGTAACATGTTCTTCTCTCCTTTCAAATAGGCAGAGTAACACAGCTTTACATCTTGTCTCAGACAGCACTTGCCTGGTGAGCTGAAATCCCCAAGCACTGCCCTTCCCAGAGGATGAGTGGGTCTAGTGAACTAGGCTTCACATTAAGATGCGATGGGTACATTTTGGTCTTGGGATTGCTGTCCTTGTGACTTGCAGCTGACGTTGACTAATAGCTCTAGCTTTTGGATAGTTATGTAACAGAAAAAAATGGCCTTGACACCGTGACTGTGTGAGGGGAAATAAAGCTGTTAATCATCTTGCATTTGAGTATTTGGACAAAATGGGAGTAAGGACCAGAATTCCTTCTAAAGAAATGCTAAATGGGTCATTTAGCTTCAGAATTGGGTATTGTTTAGTGTCTTTCAGGAACTAGCTAGAGGGCATTTGGCTGTGAAGTCACCTCAATTTAAAATTAAGATGTGGACAGTTGGGTCCCATCCAAACTAATTCTCCTACAAAAGTAGGAAATGTGTATTTGAACCTTGTAAACTAGGGGACAGTCTATCTTGGTCTTCCTCTTCCCATGGGAGTGTCCTTTGCAGCAGAGGACCACCCGGTTATTGGTGTTACTGAGGAGTAATAGAGAACAGCCTCTTTTTAGGGAACACCTTGCATCTTAGCTGTTTCTGAAAGTGTGAAAGAAGCTATTTTCAGAAATAGTTTTTTTCCTCTGTGGAGTTTTTGCACTAATTCTGTTTCAGGTTCTGAAAATACTCTGAAATCAGTATTACTGTTGATTTATAGACAAGCAATCAGTTAGTGTAAATCTGTAAACCACTGGTTTTGTAAATGACAAAGACAGTTCTACTTTGGGTACTGCCTTCACCTGAGATATTTCTGTGTGCTGGCCAGGAAGGTAATACAGTACATATTTCTGTGCAGAACTGCAAGCAGTTCTACCCTTTGCCTCAGCATAGCCTTTCCATACCAGTTGCATCCAGTTTCTGTGAGTATGCTGTCCTTTCACATTCTTTTCATAACCAGTTATGTCTGTGTAAAAGCCTTTTTTCATTGCTAAATTTTGCAGTTCACCTGTTTATCCATCTGAACTTCAGTGCAAAGTATTTACAGCATTTTCTTTTTGCAACATACCTTTTCTTGACTTAACTGGAAGTCTTAATGTCACAGTCGCTTGGCAAACATTGTCTGTGATCTTAACTTCTTCCTCACCTAAGCACTCTGTAGCTTCTCCCCACTTCTTTTGATGTGTAGATATATTTAGTTTCTCGAACAGATGTTTTTCTTCAGTAAACTGCTCCTCATCCTGTTTTATCATATATGAAAGCTCAACTCCAAACATTTCTTTGAAACTCGTTTGGAGTTTCAACTCCAAACAATTCCTTAAAATATTGTTAACTTTCATATGCCAGCAGCCTGTATCATCCACTTCATGTAATACTTCCATCCCCAAAGTGTTTCTCTAATATATTTGAAATCATCTTCATACCCATCTCGGTGCATTAGTGCACTGAAGCTTGAAATATATGCTGTTCCATGCTTTCAGTGATTCTGAGCCACGAACACAGTTACTGTATAAGGTACCTGTTCATTGGAAAGTTTGAGTGTAATTTGTGATAAGGCAGGTCATTGTAGTGAAATAAGAAGTAGAGCTTGTAGTGAATATAGATGACTGGAAGAAGCATACTCTGACATGTCTAGTATGGCCTCTGCTTCTGAAGCTTACAACTCTGCCTTGGTTTAACCCCAGGCAGCCACCAAACACCGCACAGCCCCTCACTCACTCCCCCACCAATGGGATGGGGGAGAGAATGGGAAGGGTAAAAGCTACAAAAACTCATGAGTTCAAGACAGTTTAACAGGGGAAGCAAAAGCCACACACACAGGAGCAAAGCAAACCAAGATATTAATTCACTGCTTCCCATGGGTAGGGGGTGTTCAGCCAAGCCCAGGAGAGCAGGGACCATCACACCTAACAGTTCTTTGGGAAGACAAATGCCATCACTTCAAACGTCCTCCCCTCCCACCTTATATACTAAGCATGATGTCATATGGTATGGAATATCCCTTTGGTCAGTTTGGGTCACCTGTCCCAGCTGTGTCTCCTCCCAATCTCCCGTGCACCCCCAACTTCATTGCCAGTGCGGCAGTATGGGAAGCAGCAAAGGCCTGGCTCTGTGTAAACTCTGCTCAGCAGTAACAAAAACTTCTCTGTATTATCAACCCTGTGTTCTGCACAAATCAGAACATAGCCCCAGACTAGCCACTGTGAAGAAAGTTAACTCTACTTAGCCCAAACCAGCACAAAGACAATTTGGCTGTAAAACTTTAGGATAGGTAGCTGTATGTGTGAATTCTTTCCTCTGAAGATATAATGAAAAGCATTGTATTCCACTTTTTAAAGCTCTTAATATTTCAAACATTCTGAGTATCGAACATACAGTCGATGTCTATATGTAGTGTATTGGGTAGTAGTATCTCAGGAAAAAATCTCTTGGGGCAGTGATGAAAATATGGAAGACAACAATGCATTCTTTAATGATTGAGTCAACTCACTTTGTGTTTTATTATTAAGTTCTTCCTGTCTGATCTCAGTCTGTAACAGTTCAGTTACGTGAAGACATAATGCAAATCTGCCACTGGACTCCTGCCATTTTTCCACTCTGGCAGTCAGATTAGTTTGGAAGAGAAAAGCTGTGTAAGACAGGTGTTTGTAGCAGTCTGTAGAATTGCAAAATGGTCTTTTAAAAATATTTTCAGAAATACATGGAAGACAAATTTCTGTACCGCTCAAAGCCACAAAAAGAGAAAGTAATAGACGACCAAAATCAGCAGCTCCAAATTTGACTGTGTTTTAAAGATAGGGAGTGGATTTAGAGCAAACAGCACTGCTAAAAGAGCTGTATGATAACTTGCAGAAAGCACTTTCACTTTGCACACAGAAGTAGTACATGCAGAGACCTACCCTTGTTTTGAAGAGAAAGAGTTTCCATTAAAGGGTTACGGTCTCATATGTTCAGTTATTTTTTGCTAAACTACAGAACTGGATGTCATGTGGAGGTACATTTGGGAGCTGGTGAGAGTAGTGGGGAGACCTTTGGGCTATTTTGGGTTTTTCCCACACATAGTCCATATTATCATTCGCATAGAACACTCTTCCAGAGTAAATTAATGGAAGGTTCTAGTATAGCTATTTGTGACATATACAGTATACTTCTAAAGATGTGCCTTGAAGTGTTCTGCAGTGTCATAGACTCATAAAATTTTAGGTGTTGGAATGGACCTTGGAGATCATCTAGTCCCAGCCCCCCCTGCCCTGGGCAGGGACACCTCCCCACTAGATCAGGTTGCTCAAGGCTTTATCCAACCTGTCTTTGAACACTGCCAGGGTTGGGGCAGCCACTACCTCCCTGGGCAACCTGGGTGAGACCTGTGCCAGTGTCTCACCACCCTCACAATAAAAAACTTTTTCCTAATAGGTAACCTAAATTTCTCCTCTTTCAATCTGTGCCCAAGTGAATGGATGAATGATAACGAGGACTAACTGATGAGTTAGATAAAGGTGTTAATACGGCTGATTTCAGACTGCTGGTTTGGGTTTTGTTGTGAGGGTTTTTTTTAATGAGGAAAACATCAAGTAGGACCAGGTATTAACTGGACTTGTTCCTGTTTCACTCCAACAGGTGGAGGTAAAGCCATACGTGTTGGATGACCAGATGTGTGACGAGTGCCAGGGTGCGCGGTGCGGTGGGAAGTTTGCTCCTTTCTTTTGTGCCAATGTCACTTGCCTGCAGTATTACTGTGAGTTTTGTTGGGCAAACATCCACTCTCGTGCAGGACGTGAATTCCATAAGCCATTGGTAAAGGAGGGGGCTGACCGCCCACGTCAGATCCACTTCCGCTGGAATTAAACATGGTG
>NW_008684234.1:53020-59217 GCF_000695815.1 Acanthisitta chloris
GGGAAGCTGCCCCAGGAGGAGCAGCAAAAAGGAGCTGGAGCATGACACTGAGCACCCACTGCTCCCACCTGTGCATCCTGCCCCATGTGGGACAGCAGGCTGCTTGTGTAGGGAAGTGCCAGCCCTGATTGTCCCAGAATTATGGAATCATCACAGAATTACCTGTGTTGGAAGGGACCATAAAGATCATCTAGTCCCAACTACCCCACCACAGGCAGGGACACCTCCCACTAAATCAGGTTGCTCCAAGCTCCATCCAGCCTGGCCTTGAACACTTCCAGAGAATGGGACATCCAAGTCTTCTCTGGACAATCCGTTCCAGCCCTGATTGTCCCAGAATTATGGAATCATCACAGAATTACCTGTGTTGGAAGGGACCATAAAGATCATCTAGTCCCAACTACCCCACCACAGGCAGGGACACCTCCCACTAAATCAGGTTGCTCCAAGCTCCATCCAGCCTGGCCTTGAACACTTCCAGAGAATGGGACATCCAAGTCTTCTCTGGACAATCCGTTCCAGTGCCTCAGCACCCTCACAGTAAAGAATTTCTTCCTAATACATAATCTAAGCACATCCTTTCAGTTGGAAGCCATCATACCTTATCCTGTCACTGCATCACTCTCTTCCAGAATATCACTTAGTACCTTTCATTTGTTGTTTTTTAATCCAGAAAATCTTCTATTAAATCCAATGTATTGATACATTAACCATCTTACTAACCATGCCTACATGCAATGTTCCTAAATTATCCCCAGGGAGCTCTAAATCCATCACAGCATGTAAGAGGACAGGGAGAGCAGTACTATGTGTGGCAGGTGTGAAAGGCAATTCCCTAGCTTTCTATTTTTGGTGGTGTTGGAAGAGTTAAAGGTTTGTTTTCCACAGGAAGAACAGACTAAAACAAACAGCAGTGACAGTAATTGCTCTGGCTTGTTTTATTTTTGCTGTCAGCTGTGGGGTTTGTCTATGCCATCGCTTTCATCAGTACTTAATTGTTGGCACAGAGCCTCAGCTGCCAAATTACCTGTCCCGTTGCCACGCGAAGGGCTGTTATATCATTTGCCTTCTAAAGAAGCTGTGGCCATTTCAGGGTACACAGGTACTAAGCTTGTCCATCCTGTGTTAAGAATAAATAGAAGATCAGGTTGTCCTTCAAACAACCAGTGCTGCTGGTGGGAGAGAAGGCTGCAGACAGCAGGGAGGCTGCTGCCACAGAGCTGGCGAGAAGAGATTCTTAGGTGGCACAGGGGAGCTGGGCAGGGTTTGTTGTAGCTACAAGAGCGACCAGCTGACCTGAAAAACAAGCAGGAACGATCCACCTACAAGCACAGCAGGCAAGGGGAGGGTGGGGCGTAAAGCTGTTCTATTTTCTTTAAATAGAAAGTCTCATAGAGACAAGGTCTAGGTCAGTGTTCTGGCCACAACTTGCTTCTGCCGTGGCTCACTGATCTCTCGCAGTACTCACACTGATCTTTCACCAGAAGCTCTGTGTATACATTGCCTGAGATTTTCCCTTCCATACCTAAAGGGCTGCCTACAGCTGAGTGCTGCTGCATTGCTGCAGAAGGCAGGGGCTGGAGCTGGAGCTGGCTGGGGTGTGTGGGGAAGAGGTGGGACTGGATGATGCTCTCTCCATGTCTCTCATTTTAACAGATTCAAATGTTTCTCAATTTCATTTTCTTTCCATCTGCTTTACCTTCAGGTTCATGACACCCTGGTGTTCCAGTTTACCCACAGCTTGTGGACAGATGAAGGGCTAATGGGAATTCCATCTAAGTATATTTTCTGCTAGCATGATGCAGACCCGGGGCTCAAACCAGGCTACTGAGGTTTTGATGAATGCACTGATCACCCAGTTTGTGCTCCAAATATAGAAATCCCTTGGTTACTCCTTTCTGTCTGAATTGAGACTGCTTGGTTCATTCACTTTGTTGTCTCTATGGCAAACGTGCAGCATAGTGAAGGAGGGAGCTGCCTTCCACTCACCCAACCTGGGGGCCTGGCCATGGTCTAATCTCTGCCCCGGGTGCATTCCAGTGGACATGAAGCTGCAGAGGAGAGAGTTTGGTACATGCCCCATTAACTCCAGCACGTGAAATTATAGGATCAAGATATTACTGGGGTACACACAGCTTCCACATGCTCCTTGATCAGTTCACATCCCATGTCGGTAGTTTCTAGAGGAGGAATAAATTCTAGCTCCTGGCTTCAGAGCAAGCATCTTGTTTCCTGCTTTCTTTCCACTAAAATCTTTGATCCTGCTGTATTGAACTTGCCAACAGCATTGGGAGATGCAAAACACATCATCTAGAACAATGTATCTGGTCTGAGAAGGAAAATAAAAATAATGAGGTATTATAATTCAGCTGTTGTTGTGTGCAAAACAGGCAAAAGACTGTCAAAAGACAGGTGAAGATGTGAGGCTGTACCCCAGCGAAATGACTGGTTGCCTCTAGGATGGAAAATATTTCAATGCGCTGCTTTGAAAATGTGCAGAGATGTTAACACTTGGCTGGGGAAGGTGCACATTTTCTGCTGTAATCAACAAAATGCACCCACAGATGAGTCAAACATGACATTTTGTCTGTGCTTCACCATTGTGTGAGGAAACAATCACGGTGAGCACCAGTCACCTGTCGTTCGGGAGAATCACGCAAACCCCAGAGAGGCCATTTCTCATATATCCTCTTGAAATGGGGCTTACAGCAGCTTCAGCTCATGCGTGGGCCTTCCACCAAGAACTGGATTTCAACCTTTAAGGTTATATCTGGGTTAGCATAACACCATCTGTCTCACCCATTTTGCATGAGAACATGGTGCACTTGGCCAATGTTTTGCGCGCTGTCTAGAGTGACTGTATAGGGAGAGCCATGAGGGAAAAGTGCTTCTGGGAACTACAGCAGTTTTATACTGAGTTCTTTAAAGCACATGAATAGTACTTGCTGAAAGGTTACTTCCTTGTACAAGATAAGGATTTCTTTAAGCAGAATTCAAAATCAACAGTTATTGGAATAAATGCTGTCAGGGAACTTCAGGTCTGTAAAGGTAATCTGGTAAAAACTGGAGTCTAAATGAATGCTGAAAGGAGAAAATAGGCTTTCATTCACTATTTTTGAATAACTTATTCAATGATAAGAATGATTAGGCAAAAAAAAATATTTGGAAGTCTGAAAATTCAGAGATAGTATCCAGTGGTTAACTATGTCATCTCCATTGCTAGTCACAGGTAGCTCACGGCTGCAGTAAGAGTTTCATTGAATTCCAGGTATGCCATCCATCCTGCCCTCTGCCTTCCAGAGCTTTGCCATCTCTCCTCTTCCAGTCTGCTCTGGCAACTGAATGCATCCCAGTCTGGGCAGGGCCAGGGGCTTTTTGGTAAATCTGGTTGCACTGCCTGCTGATGTTGGGTTCAGATCATCTGAGATCCATTGGTCTCCTGGTGCCCAGCACAGGAGAGACCATACAGGACAAATGGCTTTGATTCTGCTCTTTTGCTTCAGGCTGGGGCAGGGACAGGGTTTGGGAACTGGGTGTGGGGGCAGAGGGGAAAAACTTTGGTAGCCAATTTACCACAAGTTGAGAAAGGTATATTTTTCTTGTGTATACAGTTATGAATTCTGATTTCCTCTATGAACTTATTTCTTCAACAAACTTGTTCTTCTAACAACTTCCCTGTTGTGTTTAAGAACCAAATCATACCTATGTCCCTGGAAGGCAAAGCCCAATGCTGACATGATAACATGCAAGACAGGTTGAACCAGTTTGGTGCAGCTGAACTTCTGAACCGGAGTTGGATCACATCCCACAACTTTGATGCACAGAAGGACATAGTCACATGACTTCCCCCATTAGGCCACATTAAAACACCCTCAGAGTCTGGAGGATGCTTTGACCTGGGGAGCTGAACATGACAGAGGACTTGTTTCCAGAAGCAGTAGCCAGGTGACAAGGCAGAGAGGAAAACTTTTAGCCATGTACAATGATGGGATCAGTGGGGATGACCTGAAGTTGTCCAAAAAGTCTTCATTGCTTGTATCTGAAGGGCAAGAGGGGGATGAATGACTATGGCTTTGATGCACAGCATTGATCCCTCCTGGCAAATTTCAGTAGAGCCAACAAGTGTGCTTTGTGTATACTTGCCTAAAATAAACTTTTGTAAATATCTGAAGAGTGTAAGTGGTGGAGAATTGGCTGTCTCGGAACTGGCACCTGGAGATGCCTCTGTCAGGTCCTTCCTCACCCTGCACCAGCCCAGTCCCACCTGCATCTAATTTCTATCACCATGGCCATCGCTTTGCACAGGTTTCTTTGCATCTGCTATCACTAAGGCTTGACCCAATGTTGTGTTGGCCAGGGCATGGACACAGACGGAGCAATTTACCCCATGCTCCCTCTTTGGAGAGGACAGAAATGTCTCTGACTGGAGAGACACTCAGAGGTTTGGCTTTGAGCCCTCTGTAAGTGCCTTTGCTGCCCAAGGGTATTTAATGTCTGCTCGCTAGAATAGAAGGTTGAAGACTTCAAAGGCCTCTCCAGCTTCCCGTGGTGAAGCTTTCATTTAAGCTGTTTAGTGCCAAAGATTAGATTTGGGGTGTTTTCCAATAACCTACTGCATCATCATTTACTCACATTATTAATAATCCAACAGATTTCAATGACCTTTGCGAACATAAAATCAGACTAGATTGACATATTTGCTTTAGAAGGTGCTAATCAATATCTATTTTGTTAGCCAATATGGTTATGTCTGCTGTTATTGTGATTTATTTCATTTCTGCTGACCAAAGGTGGCTGAATGGGTGAAAACAGTGCTGAAAGTGGCAAGGGTTAATAAATTCAGATGAGGTTGTCATCTTATTACCAGAGTGCAGGAAGTGAAGCACAGCCATTTAATTAACCTAGTCGCAATGAATTTTATGCAACACGCAGTTAACACTTCATCTATTAAAACCACGAAGCAGATGGTAGTGAGCAGTTTTGTCTGCCATAAATAGGGTACCAATTTAAATTACTTGCTGCAAAGGATTTTATAGGACAAAATTATCTAGATATTAAATGGTGAGATATTTAATAATCTCTTTCTTTTAAGTCATGCATATATCAAGTTCTTGGTCCTACAGTAGAAAACTCAATTATTTCCATGAAATCCCCAAAATGGAGAGTTTAGGGAAAAAAAAAAAAAGACAAAACTTTGATGAACTGGCACGTCTTCAAACTCCAAGGCCTTCAGCCATCGTCTGTGCTGGAGAATATATACCCCATTATAAAGTTTTACCCTACTTTCTCTATCTGCCTAAGAGATTTTTATTATTCATATAAATGGATAATCCTAGTTGACTATTAAAAGGACACATTTCTCAATAGACCAGTAGTTTCTCTCTTAATCTTGAAAAACGATTGTGATAAATATTACCAAATTTAACATTTTCCTTTTCATTTCCCACAGTTAGGGAGAGTTATGTGAGCACGTGAGAGCACACATGGACAAGGGGGCTGTATATCAAAGGCTCTGTGGGCATCTCAGTGCCTGAAGCCAAGTAGCTGCTTTGATTCCCTGTCTTTTATCCTAGGAAGGAGAAGGTAAACTCAAAAAACCCAACCAAACAACCAAGCAAAACAAATTGCTGCTGTGTGATGCAGCTTTCATATGCACATAACAATTTAGATACTTCTGGAACTTGCCAGCTCTTGAAATTATTTCATGCACAAAATTGCTGCCCTCATAAAAAATACAAGGCAGGGGAAGCAGCAAACAGGCTCTCCTAAAATGACAATTGCCTCAGGACTGTGTGAAACTCATTTTTCAGCAGAGAAGCAAATGTTTGTTTGAAATCTGAGCAGAATCCCCGGAAAAAAAGGCAAAGCCTGAGCCAGCAGAGCAAGTAGGTCGCTGCACACCCAGAAGTGTGTGGCTCCCACAGTCTCAGGCAAGGGCAGAAAATTGTCTCTCTACTTTTTCAGGGAAAACAAATCTGACAGACTTTCCTTCTGCATTCTCCTTCTGCCTCCAAAGACAGAGGCTTGACAACAAGGCTGTGCTTCTGGTGAATAGGGTTCATTAAGCCCGCAGAAAGCCAGAGGGTGTGCATTCATTTGTTTGAATGACTCTCGGAGACTCCTTTATTTGAATGACTTTTTCCTTAGAGAGGCAGAAGGCAAGTGTGTCCTTTGTCACCTCCTCTGATTGCTCTGTC
>NW_008684234.1:59239-68521 GCF_000695815.1 Acanthisitta chloris
TCTCCAGAGATTCAAGGCATCACAATCCATGACAAAGGACATAAATTGCTCTTTTCACAGATGACATCCCGCTTTATCTCAGTAAAACACAAATCTCTGTTCAATGCCTGAAGAAGTCCTGGAGCATTACTTCACTGGAGCAAGGCTTCATGGAAATATGACTAAATCAGAGGTGATCCTTACACAATCATCCAGTGAGACTTTTTTCATTCTCTATGCTATTGACCCCCAGTGGAACTGAACTATTTACTGGTACCAGCCCCACCCTACTTAAGCAAACTGCCACAGTCCATTTTTAGCTCTTCATATCAAGGTCAGGAAGGGTTTCATTTGCTATTCAACATACTAGCACAGGTTTGGGTTGGCTGTAACAAAAAGGAGTCATATGTATGGTCCCAAGCAGTAAGCGACATGCAAAAGAGGCAAAGAATCAACTTTCTGATGCTCAGCAAAACCAAAAGCAAAATGAAAGCTTACCTTAATGGTGATTAGCAGTGTGCCCTGCTCTCTTGGAGGGGCACACAGAGATTCCAGCATCAGCCCCTGCACAGGAGGCTGATTACTCTCTGTCCTTCACAAGTGGTTTGTGACCAAGGCTTATGGGCTTCCTGAGGAGTACAGGCAGATCTGGAGACAATCCCATCACTTCTGGAAAAAGGACACTCACATTACCTTTTTGCAGCCACATTCACCTCCAGGCTCCCACAGATTGCCACTGCCACAGGACATGATGCTCACAAGGTAGGAAGGAGAGGACTGAGGGGCAGAACATAGTCTTTGTTCAAGAGGATAACCAAATATACTTTGAACAGTTCAAGGCTAAATTTTATTAGGTTTCCATTAAAACATACTATGTGTTAATTCCTTCCTAGTAATGGCTGCTGAAGAAAAATGGACAGGTGGAGGAGACAGTGCCCCAAGTCATCAGAGCTGCCACTGCTACAAGGGGGATCTCTACCCTTATTCACTCAGAAGGAAAAACAAAGGTGTGTTAATACCACAAGTTTGAGAGTGGCAGCTTTAAAGCCATGATTTACTGTCACTCCATGGATAGCAAAGCACATCAATATCCACAGCCTGACAGTTTCCCCCTTTTCATTAAACATCATTTACAGAGTTTCCTGTGAAAATAAATACTGAAAGACTGTGAAACCGATTAAAATATTGATAGGATATTGATTGGATACTGATATTGGTTGGATATTGATGTGTTTGTTCAGATAAGCCAATATTACTGGTCGATCTGAGATGCTGAGGCAGTTCAAGGCACAGTGCCCAGCCTGGGCCAACTCAAGAGGTGAAAGTCAGGCCCAGAAACAAACCCTATGTCCTGACTGCCAACTCAGTGCTTTATCAACAAAGTGCATTTCTCTTTAGTATATTCATTTATAATGCAGATTAGGTGGATGAGAGGGAAATTTAATCATTTAGAATGACTAATAACTATGCTAATGTGTTCAGATAAAATAAGCATTCACATATGCTGAAAGTCTTTATGGTGTAATAAACTTCTGTTATCTTTTGAGGCGTGCAGTACTTTGATTTTCATATACCAACTCCTTTTTATTTCAAGTGCAATAAAAACATTTTTTTAAAAGATTGCAAGGCTCAAAACTGCAGAATCTCGTTTCAGTAGTGCTTGTGTGAAGTGCTGACAAACTACTCCAAATAGTGGGCTCAGGTGTTTGGGGTTTCCTTGGTTGGCTGGGGTTTTTTGCTCTCTGACAAAGTGTGTCAAACCAATTTGAAGACTTGGACTTCAGATATGGCAAAGAGCTTTGAGGATATTGATTTCAACGACTCTGAGACTTTGTGTGTACAGAAACACTAATCCCCTTGGAAGTTTCTTTTATTTTCCTGCATATGACCAAACACATGTTTTGATCCCCTGTCTAAATTTCTACTATTCTTCCCCATAACCAAGACAAATTTATACAACATTTTAACAGGTTTTTCCTCTGCTGTTGCAGGCTCTGTTGCTAATCACATGCTAGTGATCTCTGGCACCCTGTGTGACACCCACAGCCTTTCCTCTGGCTGCAGTTACTTTGCTATATCCTTCCCACTGCAGGCACAGACTCCAAAGTTGCAGCTGCTGAGGTGCAGGTCAGGCAGAATGTTTTAGGAAGCAGATCACTTTTGTCTGAAAACATCTGCAAGTGATGCTGCAACTGGTCCAGGAGGTCAGCCCTGGAGCCCAGCAGCCTGTTTCATCATGCCATCCATGGGGAAAAGCATGATGCTGTTCTTTACTCTTGTGCTGCACTGTTATGGGTCTCCTGTATGGAGCACTTCGAAAGCAGAAAAGTAAGAAATCATGGGAGAAAATAGTCTTAGAGTGCTGCGAAAAAAAGACAGTATTCACTATTAATTTCAACTTGCACTGATAATAATTCATTGGTCTGGAGAAAATCAACTATAATGAAAAAAATCTACTTTTATGAGAAAGGAAAAATAGCAAATGCAGTAATGTTATCTGTTCAGTCTTTTTCCCTTACGAAGAATGAAATATTAAAATACCCACTCTGTAAAAGGAAAGAATCACCTGGCAAGAGGCAACAAAAGACCACATATTAAAGACATCATCAAGAACAATAGAAGGTATTGGGGCCTGGCTTTGCTCTCAACAGGACAGTGAAGGATAACTAAAATAAAGGCATAAAGCAGTGGTGTCTCATTCCAGATGAAAGCACAAGCCTCACCAAAAACATTAAACCAGGAATGTGCCCTGAAATAGGAAATGGGGCCTCTCTACCCAGCCGACTTTTGTGAATGAGCACAGAGAGCTCTATAAAGGGAGCGGTGCCAGCACGGGGAAAGCACAAATGCTGCAGAGGGCATCATCAGGGAAAAATTAGAAGATGAGTCTACTGAAGCTGAGGCAGAAAATAGAAGGAAGGCTGACTGGGAAAGTGCAGATCTTAGGCACTTTGTCAGGCAAAAATTGCCTACCTGTTCCCATCTCCGTGGTGATGCACGGGTTATATTTGGTACTTGGGATTTTGTCATTGGCACTCCACTAAGTATTTGCCTGTGGGAACTTGTATTTATATCACAAGGTTAATCAGTCATGCTGAAAAACAGTGCTAATGTTTGAATGGACATGAAGGGACCAGACATATCCAAGTCTCTCTTTAAATACTCCCTGCCAGTATTTTCTTAGGCCAACCTTAAAATCCAGATTCCAAAGTCTGTGCTCTTTATGCAGAAGGGCTGTGGAAAATAAAGGATGACGAGAGGATTTGGAGTATTTAACATTTCCCTGCAACCCTGAGAATAGCCAGGAGGGCAGACAGCACTCGCAGGAGCCGCAGGGTGTGAGGGAGCAGCCTGTCCCGGCCAGCCAGGCTGGATGCCTCGGGCTGGTTCGAAGATTTACGCAGACAACTGGGTTATGTTCCTCATCCTGGCACAGGCTGAACCAGTGCAGATAACAGTCCTCATCTGCTTTTTTCAGCTCCTTAGCAGAAATGTCATAGATAAGTGCAAGGTGTGAGTATTTAGGAGGAACATTTTCCTTATCTTTTAATTAAGAATGTTACAGAGGTGGTTGCTTTTTTTTGGTTTTTTTTTTCCTTTTTGCAAAGTAGGTAGAGTAGTAGATTTTTCCAGTCTAACCTTTTATAGGCCAGGCATGTGATATGTGGTGAGAGCCATGAGAGGCATTTAAATTATCTCTTTTGAGACCTTTTCATGCTTATTTTAGTTTCAATAGAATTGGGTCTGTTCCATATGTCCTGATTCACTACCGGATGCTTTTCTTGTTGGAGGAGTGGCTCTGTTTGATCAAGATGGTACTGACCTCATTTGTGAAATCAAGTATCAACTCAGTGTATGGGGAAGTGTCTTCCTTGCGCAGCTTCTAAGAAAAAAAAAAAGACTCTTTAAAAAGAAGTTTTATACAGGCTCTATTAAGAGTAAGCCAGAGAAAAAAAGAACAAAGCTTATGTAATGTCCTATCACATAGACATTTAATTTTCCATTCACCTGATGAAAATTTTAATCAGAGAACGCTCTCATCTGAAATAAGATCACTATCATATTTTTAACAGTCTTAGGCTTCTGTCGAGGTGAGAATATAAGATGCTGAAATGGTAATAGTAAGAGGCTGGATAGCTCTTGTTTTTATCTCTGTGAGTGAGAAAAATTACATGCTGCTGTTTTCTGCATGTTACTATGCCCTATTCACAGACAGGGAAGCCAAGGGAGAAGTTTTGCTCCATCATATTGACCAGACATTATCAAGGTGTGTACTTTATGTGAACAACTCAGCCCTACTTTATTTTATTTTTATTTGTTCGCAAAGCTATGCCCTGAATGGTAAAAATGAAGTGAAAGATAATCTGAGTTATCCTTAATAAAGAGCTGTAAAAGTATTGGATGACTACAGTCTATTACCATATTTAGATATATGTTTCCCTGCAGAATGCAATCACCAGTGTAAAATATTAACAGTTGGTGTATGGCATTGCTGTTTCCTTTTTTTACTTCCTCACCCATGTGCATGTGGAATAGGACAAACAAGCATCAGGGAGAGGAGGGTTGGGGACAAGCTGAGGAGGGGACTATGTGTCCAGGTTGGTTCCAGGGTAGGGGCTTAGCAAGAGGGTATAACACACTCTCCCTGCTCAAGAAAACTTTGGGAGAAATCACTCACCACCCTGTGATACCAGCAGTACAGAACCACACAGATTAAGCTGAATCTGGGCATTTTCACCTAGAGAAATTGCAGTGACAGACAACTGGTACTTGCCTCAGAAATCTCTTCTAAGGGACGCTCAGATTTGTGCATCCTTATGCCCAGACTTGCTGTCAGGGGAACAGCACACGCATCCCTACTGCCTGAAACAAAATCAGCCCCTGAAAAAAACCACAACATAACTTCAGCCAACATGCAGCCATCAGCAAAACATGCCAGGGAGGACACACTTGAGCAGCACAGCACTGTGGGCAGCTGTTGGCTGTGGGCTGCTGCCCACTGCTCCTGCCAGTGCGCGGTCCCGGAGCGGCCAAGCAGACACGTGCCCGGGTGGCACGGCCTCGCTGCAGCTGTGAGCTGCAAAAAAGTCCAAGGGAACAACTTTCTGGCACGGATGGGTAGACTCTGTCTAGCCTGCAGCAATGAGCATGGATGGTAGTTAGCTGGTAGGAAAAAGTGAGCAGCAGTGTTTTTTTGGATCAGCAACTGGAAGCAGAGAGGCCACGTGGGCTGTTTCTCAGCTTAAGCATCCTATCTGAACTCTGCTTTAAAACAGGGAAAGTACAAAACGTACCTAAAATCTGACGCAGAGTGCAGAAGGCTTTCCAAAAAAGGGACACAGGGAGGGTATCCTCATAAAGTCATCCACCCCCATGCTTTTGGAGGCTGTGTGCTCACCGAGTGGGGCTGGGAAGGATTTCTCATGGTACAGCACTGAGTAGACAGTAAAGATCAAGGGCATTTACATTCTTGTGCAAAGCACTCAGGTTTGGCCATTGTTAGAGAGATCTAATCCCCTACTACAGATGGATCCATGGCACACTCTGCTATGGCAACTTCTGCTGCAATGAATTTCCAGGAATATGGGGAGCTGCATAAATACTGGAGCTATGGCAGCAATAGCCACAGCAATAGCTCCTCAGAGTTGCTTGTCCCAGCTGTTACAGAGAGGGACTGCAGATGCTTTCTGCCCTGTCTTCTGTTGCTGTTTTTAAATGTAGGAGACGCACAAGATTAAAGTATCTAGATCTGGAGATCATATTTTAATTTTAGGGTGTGTGTCAAAGAGAAAGAGTGATGGGCAGAATGGATTAGTTTCTGAATTAGTGTTTGTAACAGTTCTACAAACACTTAGACGAATTCATAGTCAAAAGGATAGTGTCAATATTTCATTTAAAAGCCTCTTCAAGGACTTTCTTTGTAGTATGTTGAAAAGCTTATATTTAAAAGAGCCAACGTCCAAAAGTTTGGCTTACTTCTCAAATGTGCCAATGATATTTTCCTTAATTTGACCTATTTATCTTAAAACATTTATAATCTGTGAGGGGGATGTCCATAGCTAAATGTCCAATTTGGTTTGTTTGTTTTTTAAATCTGCCTTTCTGTTGCCAAGAAATTAAACAAACAGATGCCACTCTTTTTTGAGGGGCTCCATTAAATACGATGTCTTACCCACCATCTGCTGGATCTGCAGCAGCAATTAACAGCTACATTCTATTCCCAGAGCAGAGCTGACAGCAATTGATGGTGCTGGGATCCTGGCAATTTCTCCTTCCTGCTCCTCACCCTCTCTCTTCCAAATACCTGTAATACAATATTTCTGCATAAATCTCTGGGTCTGCTGAGAAAAAAGAAATGAGCTATTCCTCTTCAGACCATTTTATGGGTGAAAGTCCTTCCCAGGTGTCATGGTTTAACCCCAGGCAGCCACCAAACACCACACAGCTGGTCACACACTCCCCCACCAACGGGATGGGGGAGAGAATGGGAAAGGTAAAAGCTAGAAAACCTCATGAGTTGAGATAAAGATAGTTTAATAGAGAAAGCAAAAGCCACACACACAGGAGCAAAGCAAAACAAGGAATTAATTCACTGCTTCCCGTGGGCAGGAGGTGTTCAGCCATGCCCAGGAGAGCAGGGACCATCACGTGTAATGGTTCCTTGAGAAGACAAATGCCATCACTCCAAATGTTCCCTCCTTCCTCCTTCTTCCTCCCACCTTCTATACTGAGCATGATGTCATATGGTATGGAATATCCCTTTGGTCAGTTTGGGTCACCTGTCCTGGCTGTGTCTCCTCCCAATCTCCCATGCACCCCCAAATTCCTTGCCAGCAACTTATCTATATTATTATTTGTGTTCTGCACAAATCCTAAATGTAGCCCCATACTAGCCACTGTGAAGAGAGTTAACTCTACTTCAGCCCAAACCAGCACACCAGGCATTACAGTTTTTAAACAAAGGGCATCCTCAGCCATAACTGAGCTGATAGATGTCTGCAAAGGCCACATGAGCAAAATTCGTCTGGCCTCTTTTGGAAAAGGTCTCCTCTGTAACAGTGGTCAGCTGCTCTGAGGAGCCAGGGGCCAGGGCTACACACAGGCACTTCCCTTCTGCATCGCTGGTTTAGTCCCACTTGAGTGGGAAAGACACTGAAAATTGCTACCTCTGTTTGATATCAAAATACCTGGGGAAGCTCAGCCTAGTGAGGAACCATGAATCATGAGTGCTGGGTGTGATTCATATGTATTGTCTAACAACCAGGTAATTGGCTTTGTACTAGTAAAAACTCTTGGTCCTCTTCATCATGGGATAACATGGAGTGTTTGGTTTCTTTTTATTGACTGGAGTGTCAACCTTCAGCCCAAAACCCAGCCCTTTCTTTTAGCTGAGCAGACTGATTAGCAGCAAATTCCAGTTGTGCTACGGGAGATTTAGATTGGCCATTAGGAAAATTTTCTTCATCGAAGTGGTTGTCAAGCCTTGAAGCAAACTGCCCAGGGAAGTGGTGGAGTTATCATCCCTGGAGATATTTAAAAGACATGTAAATGTGGCACTTGGGAACATGGTTTAGTGGTGGACTTGGCTGTTCTGGGTTAAGGGTTGGACTTGATGATGTTAAAGGTCTTTTCCAACCTAAACAATTCTATGATTCTATGATTACTTACCCTGAAGAAGAAGAGGTTTCCTGGCCTTTTCTTCAGTGTTCATGGTGACAGCACTGTAGCTTTTCCTGGACTATTGGGCTTGGCTTTTATTTATGCTCTGCCTGTCATCAGTGGAAGCTTCAGGGAGCTTCTCACGGCACCAGAGGACTTTTTAATTCACTAAAAGGCAATTTTAAAAAAAAATCTGTGTACCTGAGGCTTCAGGTTTCCTGTTTAATCAATGCAGAAAGTCCACTTGCAAATAGACTAGCCTGCCTACTCCCATAGCTTCTGGCACACATCCTCACAACTCCACAATGTCAAGGTCTTCCTTTAAAGACAATGAGATTTCTCCAAAGGGTATATTTGTATAGTATTATCTGAGAGAAATTCTTGATTCTGCAACAGTATTGCTTGATTTTCAATGTGTCATTTGCATTACTGCCATGGCAGAAGGATTTCTGTGCCACTGTCTGTCAGGCTCGTAGCCTGTCCTCAATACAACTGGTCTCTTCTCTGAGGCATGAAGATAATAAAGGGACATTGGAGTTTAACATTTCAGATGCTCAGCTTGGTCACAGTGTCAGGATAGACAGGTGTACATTATTTTGGAAATGAAAATTTCCATCCTGACAATAAATCTGCATAGTGATTATCCTTATTGCCCTGTATGGTGACCATCTGTAAAGGCAATCTGAACTTAGAAAAGGCATCTCATAAATCAGGTGAGATTTAAAATCTTCCAATAGTTTGTAAATCTGCTCAGGATTTAAGGATTAATTGAAGAGCAGACAGCTTAATACATTAACCTTTCACCTCTGCAGTCCCGGGCTCAAAAGCTGACTTAGGTCAAGAAGTAAAAAATTAGATTGGTGATTTTGTTTTAGTTCTTATGAGTGCTGGGGTTCAGGAGAGCTTGGTTAGCACTGCTAGCAGGGCCCTGTTCTCTCAGTGTGGGTTTGCTTTGAGGGTTCCATGTGTCTTGCCTGCAGCTGGTACTCTGTTAAGAGGTTACTAACTTAAGGGTAAAGTCAGGGGCCTGAGGAGAACTGTTAGTAGGTCATGGTGTCTGCAAGAGAGGTCAGAAAGCATCAAGGACAGCCCTCAGTAGTTTGTTTCCTGAAACTGCGCCAGCTCATTGAAGGGATTGCTGGGATGCTGGGACAGGCGAGGAGAGGAGGGAACATCCCTGTCAGCCCTGCACCTATTGTCATTCCCCACACTCCCACCCCACTGCTGGCTGTGCCCTTCTCCCAGGGCTTACCAAGAAAGCAACTTTTCAAGGAGGCACTAAGAGAAGCTGGGATCAACGGGCATTCCTTAATTTCTTTGTTTGTGTCTAAACACAATAAAATACAACAGCATGCAGCAGCGTGGACTGTCTCTCTCCCTGTTTCCTTTGTCTTGTGTAAGATGAGGCCACTGCAGAGATCCTTGATGCACCCTCAGCTGTGTGACAGCAGGGTATTCTGTCACTTGGAGGTGACCTCAGCAGCCTATCGTTGCTAACTGGGAGCCAAAATCTTCTTTACAGGGATGCTCTGTGGTTGTAGGTGAAAATGTGACAAGTCCATAAAGGTGGAGGAGTAATCCCTTCCTGCCTGGCCAGTGGTGGTCAGCCTTGCCCATGGCCCTGGTTTATGGGCAGGTCATTCC
>NW_008684234.1:68540-82438 GCF_000695815.1 Acanthisitta chloris
GTGTGATCTCCATTCATGTTAAGTCTGGAGAAAGGGATTGAGCAATGCAAGCGTCAGCAGCAGACATCTCTCTGGGGAGCTTGGCATGCTCTGAATCCCTGTGAAATAACACCAGATTGGGAAGTCACTTTCATGGGACCATCACTCTCCATCAGTGTATGAGGATCCCCACATAGATTTATGTCCCTCACACCCTTAGACCACCCTTGAGAAATATCCATGCAAAAATAAAAATTGCCCATGACCTCTGTCTTTGACTTTTTGACCTCTCCCTTTCCTCACACAAGCCCCGTCTGCTCGGGATTTGTCAGCTGACTAACAAGATCAGGTCTGAGCTCTGCTCTGAGAGGACATTTGAAAAGAATGTGTTTTCCTGGAACCCACAAACACACGCACAAAATCTACATTTCCGGTGTTGGGTTGTTTTTTCTTTTGGTCTGCTTGGAACAAATGTCATCCTGGGGGGTTTTAACGTTACAAAAATGCATTCGTTACTGATGCAGGTCAGAGGTGACATGAAAAACACACTGTGAAATCCAGTGCTAGAAAGCTTAATCATTTATTTTCTTGCCTGGGATCTTTTCACTTGTTCCAGCTGGTTCAAAGGCACTTGGAACATATCAACAAGGCTTACACGACTGAAAACAAACCTTTGCCAGCAGCGGAATCAGACCAACAGAAAGAGGACAATAGTCTTGTTCATGCCACAAAAATGTTACTAAGCAGCATATAGTTTCATGTGTGCTTCCACATTTTTTCCCCCTCCTGACTAAATTATGAAATATTATTTACTAGCAAACATTATAGTTCACTTTTAAAGGGAATTAATATGATTAAAGGGTTGGTTGTGAAGTGATGATTGAAGCTTCAACTATTAAAATGCACATCAGTGTGCAGGGAAAATAAAAAGGCACTGAAATTCTTCTCAAGCCCAAGCACCAGGTGCGTTAATTACATTTCATTGCATGTTGGTTTATTACTGCGGTCACTTGTGCCTTATGATCTGCATTAACACCTGCGTTCTATGGATATCTTGGTATTTCACTAAACAAGATGAATATTGGCCAGATGGTGACTCCAGTAGGAAGCATTTCACATAGATTTTCCTGCTCTGCACAGTTGCCTGTAAAGGAATCCTGAATGTCATGCTACACCAAAGCAAACCCAAAAGGCACAGCACTAAATTTGACATCAACTGCCTTGACAGCATATTCAGGAAGGATCAGATGACAGACAGATCCAGGCCTTGTAACATGGATCTTGCTAATAAATCTCTGGTGTGTAGCACAGCAGCACCATTTGTACCAGCATTTCACCCCATGGGGTGACCCTGCCCAGCATAGCAGCACAAGTCCACAGAAAACTGGGTCAGCTCAGGTCTGGAACACGTAGCACAGATGACTCAGTGGTTTTTTTGGTGCTTTGTTTTTTTTCCTCTCCAGGTTGCACACATGACCTTTCTTCCATAGTACAGGTTAGTTAATGTACAACAGGCATCCAGCCCCAGGGAACTGCCACGACAACGAGAGCCCCACCATGCCTGGCACCTTACCCTTTGACCAAAGCAGGGAGCACTTCAGGAGAGGTGGGAGGGACACAGACCTCACTGCCCTGTTCCTGGCACTGTCTGGCTCTTATCCAACACGTCAGAAGTTGCTTGCTGACCTGCACAAGGAAAGAGCAACAAATCTCAAATTTCATGCTGGCATGGTATTACACTGTTAAAATCTTGGACAAACCTTCTAAACTGTGCAATTAACACCTACCTGAAACCCACATCAACCAGAACACACAGCATCATTCCAGGGCACTCTCCAGTGCTGTCTGCAATCTTTGTTGTTGCTGCAGGACAAGGAGAAGGTTTTGTCTGTGTGAGTGAGTGTTTTATTGGGGACATCCATGTTCATGGCTTCTTTTTGTAGTCCTTAGCTTGCAGATGTCAGTCAAGGACTATGTGACCATAGCAATTGAAGTGTCAATACAAATAGTCACATGATCAGATGTATTGAGTTTTCATGGTCTCCATGGTATTGTAGTGCTCTGACTCCCCTTGGGTGTGCTGGGAAGAGCTCGGGGGGGCAGCCAGTACTTGCCAGCTCCTGCCTCTGCCTGCTCTGTCAGGACCAAGCTGTGCCACCTGCCAGCACCAGAAGATTTGTTCCTCTGGGGGCCTGGAATACACCTTTTCCTCCCTCAAGGCAGGTAAAGGTGGGATGCTCTGAGTGTGCTCCTTGCAGCGTGGTCCCTGGGCTGTTCCTGCTGTACCTCTGAGAGAGGCTGAGCAGACAGGAAGGGACTAAGAAGAGAAAATGCAGCAGAGTGGCTGCCAGACTGACAGCTGGCAGACTGGGGCACAGAGTTGGCACATAGTGTTGGAAATCAGGGGGCATGCCCTGAGGGCAATGCCCCAGAGCTGGCTTTCTGAGTGCTGTCCTTGATGAAGTGGGTACAAGCACCTAAAAGCCTCCCAAACTAGACAAAGTCACCAAATCAACACTCTGATGTGTACCACTGCAGGGAGAAAGTGAAGCACAGGGCTGGCCAGGCACTGAGCTCAGCCCCATGCTCAGGACAGGTGCAGAGCACCCACTGACACAAATGGGTGCTGAGCCCCACCAGCCCCCACACAGCTCCTCACCCTGCTGGTGTGCAGGGATGACCATGGAGCTGGCAGATGTTGTCCCCTCTGACAGGTGAGCTCCCAGGGCTGATGATTCTGTTGTTCCCCATAGAGACACACAGCACCAGATCCAATCTAAGAAAACAAGAAGCCCAAAATGTAAAAATTAACACTCCCACCTTTCCCCCAAGCACACTTCCCTCCGAGATGCCATTTAAAGAAGACCAATATCTCACTCTTGGAGAAGTGTAGGCAAATCCTATTACAAGCTGAGATTAACCATCAGTCAGAAAACTCACCAGTGCAGAGATCAAATATAAAAGATGTATGTTCTATGTCATCTGTTTAGCAACCTTAAATTAGCTCACACGGGTGGATGGTGCTGGCCAAATGGCAGAACATGTGCTGCAAATGGAAATCAGAGTCAAAGCAGAATCCTGTGGGATACCCCCAGCAATTTTAAAGCAGCTATCTTATTACCTAAGCAATTTTCAGGGACAAGCAGAATTCAGACCCAGCCGACAACGCTCTCTGGTCCAACCTTGGTGAAACTACTTCATTATTATTTCAGTAGTGCCTGGAGAGCTCTATCTGCTGCTCCAGTTTCTCTGCAAAGCCCCTTCCAACAACCAACAATAAAAGACATCTCCTGTGAGGACAGGCTTACAGTTTAATTTAAGACGAAGAACAGCAAGTGAAAGTAACAAACAACCAGAGAGACTAGAAGGGAGAGGGTTGATGGAAATGGTGGAAAGCACTTGTCCCCAGAGTCCCTGTATGTGTACACATACATACTAGATACAGATTAATGTGTGCACAGATATTTCAGAAACCCCTTAACCCGAATATGAGACATCCAGAAATAATTTATAAGAGAAATGCACGCATAGGGTGGAGGGCTGGAGAATGGGAGAGACCTGCCTTGCTCTCTGCTGAGGATTCAGTGTGGGTTTCACTTGGCTTTTTTCATACCATGAGCAGCTTTGGGGTCCATAGGTAGTTTTCTTACCAAGTCATATACCTGACTGGACATAATGATCTTAAATGTCTTTTCCAACCTTAATAATTCTGTGATTCTATGATTGAAAACTCTTTTGTTTCTCAGTGTGCAGGAGAAATAAGAGACTGTGCAAAGTGGCCTTGACATATGTATCAGGTGAGCGGCACATGAAAGCCAGGCATGAACCCCACTGCAGTGCCACCAAGAGGGATGTGCATGGTCCTGCTGCCCACACAGGGTGTCCTCAGGCCCCTGTCAAACCCTCCTTGGCAAGGCCTGGTGAGGAGTGTCCCTGGGAGGAGAGGGAAACCATTAAGGAAATACATGGACTTCCAGCTGGAACAAAGTGCGAGGGGGTTGTCTCGCAGCCACGTGCTCTTTGCTGCCTGGGGCATGACTGCAACCAAGATGGGAGGGGAGCAAATGGGATGATGGCAAAATTCACCCCAAAGGGATCTGTTTGAATATTGTTTAAATATTTCATGTTTCTTTTATGTCTTGCTAAACAACTACTGCATTGCCTCACTTCTTGTAGAGCCCCTAAACCAGTTCCTGCCTCTGGCAAGCCTCACCCATGAGTGTGGGTGAGGAGGTTCAGCCTGGCAGACCTACAGGGAAATCAGCATGTCCTGGTCCTCTCCTGGGAGTGCAAGGGTGTTTGTGTTTGTGTGTGGGGGTGGAGGGTGGGGTGGGTTTAGTACAGTTTGTCCCTTTTCCTAGGAGAAACTAGGTGTGCTGAGTCCATCTCTCATCTTCCTGCCACCCGGCATCACGTTACAGTAGGAAACAGATTGTTCAGACACACAAAACTCAAGAAGGATTCGCTGAAAGTGAAAAACAGTTTGCAGAGATACTGATGGCAGCAGGATGCTTTCAACATTTCCAGTTTGTGTTTGCTCAGGGCTCGGGGATTATCCGAGGAGGCACAGTAAAGCCATCGAAGTGCAAACTGCTATGAATGTGACTGCTGTAATTAAATCCCAGTGCTTGTTTGGATGTGACATCTTAAGAAGCAAAGGAAGAGTATTGAAGAGGTCACTTCCAGAAAAAATAATAAAAATTCATCTGTGTCAACAGCAGCACGTGCATTATTCTCAGATGAGGAGATCCTCTTTATCCTCCAGGCCCTAGGAGCACAATGTGCAGGAGTGTCTCCTGAAACACTGACAATGTGTAATAAAAATTCACTTTGAAAAAGGAGCATCTCTGGTGATGTCTACAGGCTTATGACTTTGCTCTTTCCTTCAAACACCGCTCGTGATGCTGAGCGCACATTCTCTTGGCCTATTTGTTCCTGGCAAACAAAGAGCAAATTCCCCTGGGTACAGCAATCCATTTTTAACACTCTGTAATTATTTAAAAAAATGTTTTGATAGGAGCGATGGAAAACTGGGGCATTTCAGGTGTCCCTGAGAAAGTTCTTGGAGCACAACATGAAAAAGGGGCTTGGAGTCACCTGGGGCACTACCTCCCCCCCCAAAAAAATCCACCTTTTCAGCTGTGGCATTTCAATCTATTTGCAATGCATTGAACAGCCCTGTCTGCCTCTCATCACCAAGTGTAGAAGGCACAAAACTCCTGAGGATCCACCCCAAAATGGTGAGGGAAGGGAGAACATGAGGACTTTGCTCCATGACTGTTGCTGGCAGGTCAGGGGCAGAAAACTGTCCCTTTCTGAACTATTGTCTCCTTCCATCCTTCTAAACTCTATGGGTCTTCATATGTTAATGTACCCTTTCTGGCAGCCTTCTGATGGAAGACATTGAAGGAGAAAATGTCAGAGTCCTTAGCAGGAGACTTGCAGTGCTATGAGTTATATGGCCCAAAGGCACTCAGGTTTGACACAGGCAAGGAGATGTGTCTCCTGCCATCCTCTGGCCAGCTGAGAATGCCAGGAATGAAATCTGGAAGCTAAATGTCAATTCAATTTTGCCACCAGGGTGTATTCTTCTTTAAAGCAAGCATGGGAAGAAAACCATGAGTGTAAAGGCTGCTCACTCAGTGCAGCAACGTGTGCACACGCTGCCTGCCAGCTCCTAAACGGGGTCCCCCTCTTCCTTCTCATCCTCCAGTACTGGTGTTCAGCATCTGTGACACTGCTTTGTGCCTCTGTGTAGGGGTGAGCCAGTGGCACTGGAATGAAGAGCAGTAGGTGTGGGATGCATTGTGCTGCAGAGGGAGGAGTGGGAAGCATGTAAGTGCGAGCAATGGCAAAAGAAAATTAAACAGAAATGAAAGTGTTACAGCTCTGCTGTCCTCAAAAGACCCGTTATCTTTCAGGGAGGCTGTAAAAGAGAAATAAAGGGGGAAAAAGCCCCAAACTCAGCATATCCACTGCCATCTCCTGGTGGACAGAGAGAGAGCCCCGTCCCACCCTGCCCCGCTGGCTGCCCGTGTGTTTCAGCATCTTCAGTCACAGCACAGCCACACATGCAAACGGCAGCATTAGCAAAAGGCACTCTTTGTATTTAGGAAGTGTGTTGCGTGCTAAAAGCAGAAGAGCATCAGGCCAGATGGGTTTTGCTGAAAGCAAGGACAAAGTCCCCCATCCTGTGGTGGGAGCTGGGTCTATCCCAATATTGACCATCAGCATTTATGACACCTCTGCCCCAGCTCCTCTGTGGCAGGAATGATGTATCAGCTAGAATTGCAGAGCTTTCAGTTAGTTTTTCAGCACTTAAATATAATTTGTTGTTTAGAAACATCCTGAAGTGCAATCAAAGTTCAAGGAAACATTAAGACAGAAAATGAAATGGGCCAAAATGTCTCCAACTGTGGTACCAGCAGACCAACATACCACCATTCCCAGAAAAACAGCCAAAATCCTTTCAGTTCATGCTAATCAATATGAATTGTTCCTTTTACCATTATGTTTCAGGCAAGAGTAAAAAGATTCTATGGATGCAGGAAGGAACAAGTGCAGGAAAGCATTGCAGGGCTGTGGGGCACAAGCCCAGGAGAAACCCCAGACTGCCCCAGCTCCCCACTGTGGGGACAGCATCTCTCACCACCTTTGCTCCTGTTTCCCAGCTAATGCTCCAGAAACACAGCATCAAGAGCTGAGATCAAAGCCAGGGTGGGAAGATTTGGCTTTGCCCCCAATAAAGGGATTTGAAAATAAAGTTCAGTCAAGATACCTGTGATTTGACACAGTTTTTCAAAGAGGAGCTCCAGCCCCTTCCCCTGCCCTGTGGAGGCATGTTGCAGACAGTGTTCCCTGCCTGGCTCCTGAAAGCATCACTCAGCAATTTTAAGTATGTCACCAGCAGGATCAGTCCCTTCTTTTAAAAGTGAACCTTTGAAAAGGTACCTGTTTGATGACACAGCATGGCAAAGTTGGCCTGTGGCACACAGAGCCATTTTAAAGCTTCTCTGTTCACCTGTGTCTGATGGAGCTGGTACTTCATACACCTGTCAGGAGCTGAAACCTAACACACAGTGGCACTTGGAGGGGAAATATTGTGACAGCTTTTATTTCTGGTGAAATACATTGAAGAGAGACAGTCAGGGAAGTGGCTGCAGAAGCAAAAGGACAGGGAAAAACAGCAGATTTGAGCTGAGGAAAAGCTCTTGTAGCACTTTTCCAGAACTGCCTTTTCTCTCTTTTTCTGTTTTCAGTGTTTTCCTTCTGCCTGCTTTAGCCACTGGATAAAAATACAGAGAACCTTTTAAAAGAGAAGATAAATCCTTTCTTTAGTGAGATGTAGGTTACTGATATCTGCCTGGTTATAAAACCAAACTGAGATCTCTAGCTCAGGAAAATTCCAGCGCAGAGAAAAGCAGATTTCTTTTGGTTTGCTGCTGTAAGTTGGGTGCATCTCCACACCTGGACAGGACAGCATCATTCCCCAGGAACCCCAATATTCCAGACTCTCCTTTTTTTACATCAGGAGAGTCTGCCTCAGCACTGGGGCCATGTGAGACCACCACAAAGAGGTTTGTACAGACAAGGGCTGTACAGACAAGCAGACAACTTGCACTGAGCTGGGCTTGGGCATGTGTCAAGTAGAGTGAGTGGTGCTCACTTCCACTGTGCATGCACACACAGACACACACACACACACACATGGACACACACACATACACACCTTGCCGTCCTGCTCACCCTGTAGTGACCTTTTGCTCCACACACCCTCTTGGGACAGGTGAACAACTCTCATGGACCGATCTGGGTTTCTCGGAGAGCTGCTCCAAGAGCCCTGAGAATGAGTAAGCTCTTTGGGAAATCTCTGGTTTTGACTGCACCATCTTCCCTGGAGAAGGAATGCAATTTGATGTGTTGTTTTGGCACTAGAACACCTGATCTTCCCTGTCCACCCTGCTAGCTATCACCAGATGATGTCCCCAGACCAGTCTGTCATGGGTTCGCTACCCAACCACATCTAGCCACCTCCCAGGCTGTGCTGGCATGAAGCACACACACTCCTAGAGAGATACAGGTTGGTCCCAGCAGTGCTGCCAGCCAAGGACCTGTGCTGGGCCCCACACCATGCAGAGCAGCAGAGGAGTGTCTGTGACTCCCAGAGGCAGGGCACAGTGCCCAGGCTGGGGCCAAGGCCAGCTGCAGGGTGGCTGTTCATCCTTAGATCTCCCAGCAAGAGGATGTGGGTGGGTGACTTAGCAATAGAGCTTTTCTAATGCATGTCGTTTTGAGAGCTAGCAGTTGTGCTGGCAGGTCTGAGAAGATGATGAATTTTAGGAAGGAGGAAAGAGAAGGAGAAGAGAAGAGCCTTTCAGCTCTTCAATTAAACCAAAATCTCTTTAGAGTCAAGTGATGCCACCACAGTTCTGATCTGATTAGTGTTATCCAACCCTTTTGCTTATTTTGCACAATTACAATTGCTTTTGTAAGCACTGACAGAGATTAAGATACCACAGATCTTAAAAGAACAAATGATGTATTGCTAATTTCTGAGCATTAGAGAGAGAGAGGTCACATCTGAATGATTAGGTTAATTCCTGAGACCCCTGCTCATATCATACAGCTACCTCAATTAATTTAGCTACAATAGAAGTACATATACTAGAAACATACTGTCCAAGTTCCTCATGTAATTCATCTTACAGTTATTGGATTACTAGCCCTCCCTCAGACATCTGGTGTATCCCCAGATAAACCTGTGTTTCCAGAGTGGCAGGAGGGGCCTTGAATAGCCACCACATCCCTTGCTGTGCAGTCTCAGTCACTCTCCCTGCAACGCCCTCCTTGCAGCACTGAGCCCAGCCCTTGGGCCTGCAGCAGTGCTGGCCTTCCTCACCACTCGTTCCCTTTTCTCTCTCAAACATGTCTGTATTTTCCCCAGGCAGCTCTGCCTGTTCAGGAAGGAAAGGAGGAAGAGCCCCCCATCATAACTGCATGGCTGATCCTTCTGCTCCACACAGCCTTGATGCAGCTACAATGCTCCCTGAGAAGTACCAGCAGTCCAACCAGCCAGTTACAAGCCAACAGTCTTGCTTCATATCTTGCAAAGTGCCCTCATTTTAGCGCTATCCTGTGCTGTACATAGATACCCACTTGTTCCTGTGGACTTTTTTATATCTACAGATTATGTATAGCCACTATAATTCACTGATGAGTGTGCTGCTTGTTGCCTGATCCCTCCCTTGCTCGAGCTGCAAATGGACCAGTTGTGTTTTGGTGTAACAGGGGCTCCAGCCACGCCTGCAGCTCTGGATGGTGCCTGTTGAACATGGCACATGAACTTTCCACTCTGAGGATTTCACTCTTTCTTTCTTGCAGGGCGGCTAGCTCAAAGACAGCTCAATCACTGCTCTGAACTCCTAGACATCGCTACAATGCTGCTGCCGAACAAAGGCAGGCTTTGATTTATGCAGTGAAAACAGAGTGGGTGGAAATGTCTCAGGATTCAACAGCCTGTCTGTTTTAAAGCTTATCCTCAGTCCCTGTAAATTATGTTCATACTAAGAGCCAGCTTGGAGCAGCAAAATATAAATTGGGGTATTTCATGTGTGTGTGTGTGTGTGTGTCTGTGTGTGTGTGTGTGTGTGTGTGTGTGTATGTGATGGTTTTGGCTGGTCCACCCTTGTACCATACTCCAGCTCAGCACTGCACTGACATCTTTCAGTGGGATGCAGCATTCCCAAGCTTTCATGTGAGAATATGTTGTGCTCCCATTTTGGGTTTCTGAGACAATATATTTTGCTCTCCCATTTTGGGTTCGTGAGACAGAAACACAAACCACTGCAGTTCCTGATTTTGCAAAATGAATTTGCTTTAACCCAACAGTTTGTTTAATTTACTGAAGCTTTAGCTGTAACACCTGCAAGGCACATCCTCATATAATTTTCCAACAAGCAGGAAAGAATCCAATAGGGAAATTAGTTTCCTTTTTTTTCCTTTCTTTTTTTTTTTTTTTTGCTATAGCAAAGCTGCTTTTCAGTAAAGATGCCAAAAATTTCTCTGCCCAAACAGTGAGTTTACTGTGTTTGGCTTTGGGATGTGAATATTTTTACACAGCTTCTAATCTGCTGTTATTTAGTAACAGTTTTTATAGGGTTATTTTCCTGCACTACTTGGAGATTGCAGATGGTTCACAAAGATTTTTAGCAACTTTTTGACTGGCCTATTCTTTACCATGTGCATTTGTGCACACAAAACTGAGAACAAATTGCCTGGAGGATAGAAAGCCTTTAGCACTCCTGGCTGTATAGAAAAGCTTGAAAATATGGGCTGATTTCATCCAAAAGATTCAAAAGCCAGAAGGAAATGAAGACTCTCACATTTATTGTATTTAACATTTTATCATTTGGGGTTGGGAATAGCTGACTTCATGAATTTTGCATGTTTGGAAGTGCTCTTGTTATAATCATAGCCTAAATCAAATGTAAGTAGCAATAATCAGATCTGGTTTGGGGAGATTGTAGACAAGAAAAAAACCCCTTAAACTACTTGTAAATGTGCAAATGAATGCTTTCCAAATGACCAGATGAGTGAGAGAGACAAAAGAATGACGCAAAATACATTTAAATTGGGTCTGCAAACAGTTTGATCATATATTCCAGGCATGTCCAACCAAAGCAGTTACTATAAACCCTTGATACAAAAATGAAATGCACAGCACAGGTCTGCACATCTACTGCTGAAAATCAGACACCTTTTTTGACAAATATCTGCCTTTTTGCTGGAGTAACATTCACTTCAAAGGCTAAACAAAAGAATGATTCACAGTAAAAACATCATCCTTACATTTTCTGAGGCTCTGAGCTGTGTTTAGCTCTGCAGATGCAGGGTGTCTGCAATCATGCCACTCAGCTCGGGCTGCTGCTGTAAAATGTGAGCTCTCACCTCTGCACAACACTGTTCTAGTTTTGATTTACTTATTTTGAACATAAAATAGCCTGTCAGCAGGAGAAATTAAAGGTATTGGAACACTGCTTTCACTAGAATTAAAAAATCCTTCAGGGCTGTATAGAGGATGTGTTTGGGGTGTCTTTTTTTATACCTCTTAACTGAATCACTTTTACATGTGCTAATTAATTCCATCACTATTTTTAGTGAGATGCTAAAGTAGTTGTATGTTCACAAATGCTACATTTTTCATCATTGTCTCAAAGATCATGCAACAGTTCCATTACTGTGGAGCTTCAGAAAAACCCCCAGACAGGCCAAAACAAAGAAAGGAAGAAACTGGTATAAATCTGGACATAATCACAGCTCAGGTCAAGTGCTGTGAGATTCATGTCACGCATTTCATGGTTCTAGAGATCACCTGGGAGTGCAGGGTGGCTCAACACTGAAGACCTGTAGTCCTACTAAATCCCAAAATGTTGACTGGATGTTCCAGGCTGTTCCTGCCCATCAGGTGGTGTGCTCAGCCCTCCTCACCTCCCTGCTCTAACTCCAGGGTTGGTAGGCCACCACACCAGTCATTCCCCAGCAGACCTGCACCAAAGTGGCCATGGGGCAAACTTCTTCCCTCTGCTGCTCATTCGTAAAAGAAAGATAACAGCACTGCACTCCCACAGGAGATGTCCTGAGCAAAAATAGATCAATGGCCATTAAGTATTTGGGTGCTGTGAGAAGCACAGCAGCACCCAATTCCCCAGCCTGCATATGGCTGCTTCAATCCTGCACACCAGTGAAAACAAGTCTCTTCTGCATCTACCTCCTGTCTCCTTCCTCTGCAGCCCAGTCCCAGCTTCCCTCTCCAAGCCTTTGTGTCCCCTCTGCCTGTGCCTGCCCATGAGCTAGGTCTACATGGAAATAACCTCATCAGCACCTAATTCACCCCATTTATAGTGTGAGGAAAGTGCTGTCCAGCTTCACAGCAGCAGCATTTTGAGGCTTAAAAATAGCTTTTCAGTTACTGCAAAAGAGCAGGGAACTGGTAACCATGTTGCTTCTTCCATCTTACTACTTTCATCCCAAAAAGCAGACAACATTCTTGATTTGCATTTAGAGATTTTTTTCTTTTTAAATTATGCATCTTGAGGTCAAATCACTGGTTTCTTTGGGTTTTTTTCTTCAGTGATTAGCTGTGATAGCAACCTGAAATTCCACTTCCAAAAATAAGATGATTATTGAATTTTCTGTATCATGTTGCTAATTCAAATTTATGTAAGAAGAAACTGCAACAGAGTTCTGGGAGCTTGATATTGCTGAAGTAAAATGTGCATTTGATCCCACTCAGGAGATTTTCAGGTGCTGGCAGGGCCCTTGAACAGGTACCCAATCCACATAACAGTATATCCAAAAATAAACAGAAAACTATGTGAAACACTAAGACCATTCTTGGAGTGAAACGACAAGCCAAATTACATCTTAGCCTTCATCAGCAGGAGAGAGGTGTGCCACACAGCTGATATTGAAACTACCAGGGGGGATTAACATCTCAGATCTCAAAAAAATAAATAGAGATGCAAACAAAGTGAGAGAAGAATGTGCTCCTTTGAGCACAAGGGCTTTGAAAACAAACGGAAGGCCCTGGCTTTCTTCCTATCATGTTCTTCTAGAAAAAAGGCAAAAAGTTCCAAACTTCAAACCTGGCCCTGTGGTTCATCAGATAAAACTACCATCAAAGTCCCAGGCAGATGCCCCAAAGGTAAAGGCCTTGTCCTTTTACCTGCATGCAAGGCACCATGACATGGCTTGCCAGCACCTGAGCATCAGAGGGCATACTCAGCACCATCCTTCACCAACAGCATTCTCACTAAGGCCAATTCTTTACCCTTCTGGATGGATGTACTTGCCTGTTTCTTACAGCATCAGAACATTCAGTGCCTGAATTCAGCTCTGCTGCTTTCCCCAAACGTTAAATCCCTTTTAAGATGTCTCTTTTTCTTCCTCTACAACTTTGCCTTGCTTCCCTCTCCCAGCCCAGCAGATGCCTCTTGATCCTTGTGAGGTCCATTTGTGAGGTCGCTGGTCCTTTTTCTCTCCTCCACACAGCCCCAGGGGCTGAAGGCTTCCCAACAGAAGAGCACAGTAATGTGCTTTTCTCACTCTGACCCGAGGCAGTCCCAAAGGCCTGTAAGTGTAGAAGATAATGCCAACAGCAGGAGACTGAAATGCCAGCTTGGGTTTGCTCTTGTCTCACTTCTGTGCTGACATACAGCACAGGGCTTGGATATGAGCTCTGCTTTCCTGTTGGGTTTGTTTGTTGTTTGCTTTGTTTGTTGTTAGCTCTGAACTCTCATTCAGAGAATACAACCAACTCTTTTTAAATCACTATGAAAGAACTTCTGGAAGTTTAGGAACAGCTGGGTTGAATGGTTCAGACTAGAACCCCAGGTGTAAATCATCCTAAGGAAGAGCAGCGATGGGGACGGACTGACTGGCTGGCAGTCCCAGGGACAAACACAACCTGATGGCATTTTCACAAGTGCCACCAGAGGGCAATAATAGGCAGAAAACCAACGCACTTGGGGCTCCTCCCGCCTGCGGGGACAGGAAAGTCTTTCACTTGTCTTAAGGAAAAGATTGTTCCCTCTGATTTGCCTTGCTCAGTCTGTGTGGGGATGCGAGCGGGATTTACATTTCAACCCTTTGGAAAGACTTCATTGCACCTGGGCAGTAAACGGAGCACACATGTACCCCCGAGCCCTGCTCTAGCCAGCGGGCAGGGGCTGCAGGAGGATGGGGTGGGCAACCAGGGCTGTGCCCAGCAACTAGAGACAAAGCTGTGCCCAACAACCAGAGCTGTGCCCAGCAACCAGAGACACAGCTGTGCCCAACAACCAGAGACAGAGCTGTGCCCAGCAACCAGAGACACAGCTGTGCCCAACAACCAGAGACAGAGCTGTGCCCAGCAACCAGAG
>NW_008684234.1:82785-98189 GCF_000695815.1 Acanthisitta chloris
TGCCCCAGCGACCGTGCCTGGCCCCAGCAGCCAGAGATGTGCCCAGCAGCCAGAGATGTGCCCAGCAACCAGGGCCAGAGCTGTGCCTGCAGTTTGCCTGCACAACTCTGCTAAATTTCTTGAGGATGAAGCCTGGGCATGTTCCTAAACCCTTCTCATCTGGGGCAGCAAACAAGTTGCTACAAGCACAACCAGTTTTCTGATAGTTTTGTTTGTTTGTGGGGTTTTTTTTCCTAGTGGGGTTGATTTTAATTCGTTCATAGGAGAACTGATGGCTGTTGTGGGATCTGGAGCTGCAGAGGGAACCAGACTCAACCTCAAGCACACAGGGTAGATGTGACTGTGAAGCTGTGGAACTGTGAGGATTTTCCACGTCAGGAAGGAGGTTGTCACCTCCTCACAATCCTGAACCCCCCACATTTTCACATCTCCACACTCCTCTGCCCTGAGCACAGCATCCCAGATCTTCCCTGCCCTGATGCAACACATCTGCTCAAGAGGGACATTTTCCCATTGCTCAGCAGCAGACACTCCCCTCAGTGAGTGACTTGGGAGCACTGATTGGATCATTTCTCACCATGGAATCCAACTGTGACAATAGCAAATGTTGCTTTTACATCATCCTTCTGGGTTTTTTTTTCACTAAAAGTTTAAAAGTAGCCAATAAACTAAGAGACAGATTATCTGGATTACAGCTAAACGGAGTATTGTTTCCTGTGCCTTCTCTTTGAGGAGGGGGCAGGGGGACAAATCACTTTTTCTTTAAATGAAATAATTTTGAAGCAGCAGACGAGAATTTGTGAACTCATGCTGATATTTTGCTTTGAATCACAGGGAGAGTGACTGGGATCTGGAGCCTCCTCCACCTCTGGGGAGTATCCTCACCCTCTCAATGATAAAATAATCTTCCCTTCAGTGCAGAAAACATTCACCTTGTCTGTGTAAAGCTGAACTTATGTCAGTGAAACTCAGAGGATCCACCCAAAAATATTCTCACAGCTGAACATCAGGATATTTTCCTGGAGGGAGGAATGGATTCACATACTCTGAAGCAGAGGAAGGAGTTGTCTCCTACACTTCATGGCAGTCAATTTGTTTTGTTTCATCATCTTTTAATATCAGATTCAAAAAATTAATATTTCTTTCCAACTCAAAGCATCCCTTCCATCCTTCTCTATTTTTAATTTTGTTTTTGCTTTAAAAATAGAGAAAAGCAAATGAAGTGTTTCAAAGCAGCCTAGCCCAATTGTTCTCTTGATTGGCAGCCAAATCAAAACAATCCATGAGCTGCAAAACCATTATCTAGACTTTTTAACCCAATTCTGTAAGGTTATGTTTGAACATAGCAAATTCCTTGTTTGTGGGTAAAAACCATACACACACAAATTCTAGCATAAAGATACAAGGAGTAGTTTAGCTTATGTGGGAAATAGAGGGAAGTGGTCAGATGGTTATCTCCTTATGTATGTGCTGCTACACAAGCAGGAAGGTCAAGACACACTCTCTTTCTTGGTGTGTCTATGTATAGAGTTCCTTGGTGCATTGAGCTGTAATCATGACCTTGCGTCATGCTGGAGAGGAAAAAATTACTAATTGTAACCAAGAATTGATGAGAACAAAATTACCTCTTCCTTAGCAAGTGAAGTTCAAACCCACTTGATACTTCAACCTCTCTAAAAGTTACCATTTCTCCTTTCACTCAACACTGGCATCAGGAGGGGACCTGAGGAAGGGAGTAGCCTGTCCCAAAGGCTGTTGCACTGAGTTATTGCCCAGGTGCTACATGCTCTGGATGGCTGAGCAAGTCACACCTGTGCACAGTAGGGTGTCCTTCTCCCTCCCTCTCAGCTCATATGCCTCTGATGCCAGTGTGAGTCTCCCCTCTGGCTTTACCAGCAGCCAGATGTGAGCAGGCAAAGATCCTGTCCAGGTGGGGTTTGCTGCTTAAAATATTTGCTTTAAAATAGCAGATAAAAATGGTCACAGTTTTCAGGTGCTCCATTCTCACTCTAAGGACAGGCTTTTATCAGCAGAGAGGGTATCAAAGAATGATCATTAAAGCTATGGTCGTGCTCTCTGCATTTGGGGCCATTTGGGAAGTAAAGTAATTGTGTCTGTCAAAGATGAGCCTCTTATGTGTGAGTCCACTCAGGTACTTCTGTGCCAGCAGAGCAACCCTTAACGAGCCCTTTTAAATGCTGCAAAGGGGCGCAAAGATACATTAGTGCAAAAAGAGATCGAGTCCATAACGTCTCAGCAATTCCTAATGATGTAACTCTTTTGCCTTGCAGCACTATTACTCCTGCGCTGTTTGGCTGGAGTCACTTGGGAAGCTTCAAGAAACTTTGGAAAACAGTACTATGGAAATTAGAGGGCTCATATCTGTGAGGATAATATATTCACAGTGTGATTAGTTACTGTGGAGTTAAAATGCTGTCCAGGAAATATAAGGGGTGGAGAACAGGGACGTTTTGGAACCAGAAAAGAAAGATATTTGGAAACTTCTAAAATAGAAGCCCAATAGAAAACAGGTCACATGGGACAGGGAAAGGATATCCTCATTTTTCATCATTAAAAAGAAACAACACTGTAATTAAAAACACATTCCAGTATACTGATCTGTTTATTCACTATAGATGGACTGAATTAGCAATGGGTTAGAAAACACACACATACAGATAAAAAAATGTAGGGGTACATAAGACTGGATTTTTCCTTTTAGACTTCCATATCCAAACATAGAAAAGTTTTTTGTCTAAGGCTGCATGGTCTCCTCTTTGCTGCAGTGAGCTAGTTAAACAGCCTCTGCCTTAGATGGGAACAGGGCATGGCCCTGATGGTCTTTGCAGCTTTCTGGGCTGCAAACCACTCCAACTTCTGCTGCAATGCACGATTTTCCAAATTCCTTGCTGCTCTTCATATTACATTTGTACCTTCATTTCCAAGTGGTGAAGGCTGAGATGGAGGGCTGGATAAGGACAGAGTGGGGAGGACCTAGACTCTGGCAGGGGCCTGTCTCCCATCCCTGGGCAGTGGAGCTGCAGAGGTACTTGCTCCTGGCAGCAGCAGGGAACAAGCACTCCTCTCCTCCCCTTCCCACTCTTTTCCACTAATGCCATTTGGCCAAGCATGCAGACTGTTGTTCCCATAGCCTGGCTGAAACCACATCATCCCACCAACCGGTTTTGAGCTGCTCCTCACTGCTGCTTAAGCACCTTTTCTCCATCCACACCAAGCTTTTCTTACCCAGGAACCAAGCTTTGTTTTGAGAGCAGTGGGGTAGGAAGGAATAGAGTTTCCAAGTCACAGAATCACAGAATAATCAGAGCTGGAAGGGACCCTTGAGGATCATCTCGTCCAACTCCTGGCCCTGCACAAGACATCCCCAAGAATCACACCATGTGCCTGAGATCACTGTCCAAACACCCCTTGAATTCTGTCAAGCTTGGTGCTGTGAAAACTTCCCTGGGGAGCTGTTCCAGTGACCAACCTCCCTCTGGGTGAAGAGCCATTTTCTAATATCCAGCCTAAACCTCCCGTGATGCAACTTCAGACCATTCCAGACCAGAGAGGAGGATGGTGACACCAGTGGGTGGCAACATATTCAGCCACCCAGGTCTAACTTGCTGCCTGACATGAGTGGATAACTTCAGGGCTGGAGGCCACAGCCCCATGCATCCTGCTCGAGGGAGTCCCTCCACACCTGCTCCATGCTGTGGCCCTTTGCACTACCTTTGATCCACTCCTGGTCCTCCAGTGACTCTTTCAGCTTGCTAATTTGGCAGAAGAAAGATGTAACTTCTTGCTAGGTGAGTTTGTGCCAGGTTAATGGGCAGAATCTGTGTCCAGGGAGTGGGAGGACCAGCAGCTGGAGCATGCAGCTTAGCAGAACAAGATGCTCGGGGACAGACATACCATTTTAGCAGCAAGAAACTGCTAGATTCTGTCTTTTGGATTGCAGCCTGTGCTATCTGGTTCCCCAATGCCTGTACATTTGAAAACTATACATTCATGGGCCACCATGACCTGACGCCCAGTGTTCTGTTAGTAACAATTCTCAGTTGCACAAAGGTAGGTGTAGGTCTCCACCATGGCAGCACACCTTGGAGATTTAGGATAAGCATTAAAACCTTCAGCTCTGCCTGCTGAAGTTGCTAACTTAAACTCTGGTCTTTCTGGTACATCTCTGAATGCATGAAAGAAATTTTTCTGCTAACAAAAAGAAATGTTCTAGCTTGTTAAGATAAATTGCTCATTCTGGTCACTGCTGTTAAGCTACCTCAGCAGGTTTAAGTAGTCAAGCTAATTGTGACAGCAGTGATTTGTTTGTTCTGAATCAGAGGTTTCTTTTCAGAAAGTTACCAGCTATATTTTGTTACCATTAGTGTCAGAGAACTTGTATAGGTCAGGAAATGCATAGAGCCAGCAGTCTACTCACTTGGAAAGGCATCCATACACAATAAAGTTTTATGAACAGAAATTTAATGGCATAGATCTTTCCAGACTTTCCAAAGAGGCTGAGCATAAATGATTTTTTGTGATGCTGAATCCTTTAAGTTAGGTGTCTGTTGGTAACTGAGGCTACATCCTGCTCCACTGCTGTACAATTAATGGAGCTTCAGCCTCCCTGCATTAGTTTTGTCTTAGCTTTGGGGATGGTGTCAATTAAAAATTAACAGAATCCTCTTTCCAATAAATTAAAATTCATTTTTAAAAAAAAAGAAATGCCACCCTCTGATAGCAGTTTAGCTGCCGGAAGGACAGTCTATCAGCCAGCCAGAGCAGGAACAGCAGAAATTAATATACATGCATATCCATATGTAGTGTTAGGTTTTCTTGAGCAATTGCCATTTTATCCTGGAGTAACCCTCGAATCATTTGCAGGAGGGTGTCAGATAATGCTTTCTTCAAACCCGAGCCAGCTGTACATGCAGTCAGGGAGAACCATATGGTGCCTCGTGTGCGAGGCTGATATTTGCTGGGCTCTGAAGATAGCTCTAAAGACTGTCTGGCTTACTGTCTCGTGGCATGATCCCCAAGCTGCACTTGGCAGCTGCCCTTTCTGCCTGAGAGATGCATGGATCAAAGGCCACATTGGATGCGTTGGAAGGTTGGTCATTTTCTAAATTTTGCAGAAAACTGCCCTTCTTTGGGGAAGGGATTTCTTCAGTTTCACCATTCATACAAAACCGCTCTCAGCAGATAAAGTGTGTATTTTTTTTTAATGCTTTTGTCTTCCTGGTTATGTATTGCATGAATTCAGTATAATTCCTGTCCTTCTTGAAGACATACAGCCTTTTCCAATTCCTTTTTACTGTAGTGACTAACTGCTAGAACTTAATAATGAGTTTTGAGACTGGGTAACTGTGATGAGATTTATCCAAATGCCGTATTTCCATCTGGACAGGACTGCCAACATTTCAGCACAAATTGCCATGAGTGTACACTTTAAAATTCACTTTTTGGTGTTTTGGTGTTTGAATTTCTTGAACAGTGAGTTTCTTCACCTATTCTCAAGGCCAGTAGAGCTTCAAAAAGTTTCATTAACCCCACTTTTGGGAGGTTTGTGATATTTTCTGTACCTCCTTTATTTTGAAGAACTCTCTCCTTGTAAAATATGACCAGAATAAATGCAGCCCTTCACATCCAGGGGTACATCTCCTTCTATAAATGCATTTGTCCAGAGAAGTTTTGTATGCAGGTTAAGAGGTACCCTAAGCCTGAGGGAGTTCAAGTCTAGACCTCTTTCTGCTCAGGAGGGTGCTCTTGACTATCAGGCTATGAGCTCCTCTGCCCAAAGGATATCCTCTACCCTTCTGTGTCATGCTGCAATGGAGAAGTTGTGGATTCAAGGGTCAGTGAGCAAATAGGAACTTTATTTGGTCTTTAGCTCCATGCTTAGGGCCCTTGTTTGGAAAGGGCATATCTACATTCCCACCTGTGCTTGTAGCACTGCTTTGGTACCCATTCCTTGCACTAGCAATATTGGTGTTAAAATAAACATAGCACTGACCCGTGCATTTGTTCAGGAGTTTGGAGCTGGGAATGTAGCATGCCTTGAACACTCATAGGGATGCACCTTTGGTGAGAGACAGGCCAAGGGATGACTGCTTGATATGGCTAGTAGGAAGGCAAATCTGAACATGCACATGGCACAGCAGAGTGGGCATACTCTGGATAACCTTGCTGTGATTAAATTCCTAACTCTCTATCAACTTGTTCATCTCTATTTTTTTATTCCCCTCTTCACATTCCTGGTCAAAAGTGATAGGTTACAGGGAATTAGACAAGAAAAATATGGAGTTTGGTTTTAGCTGTGTTAAATTAAAGGAGTTGGCAAGGTGGTCACAAAGAAACTGGTGACATTCACAGTAGAAGTTAGATCATTGTAAGAAACAGAAATATTAACTGCTTTGTACAGGGGTGATGGGATCAAATAAGATTATTATTTTTCCCCAAAAGATTTATCAAAATATTGTAATATAGTCATAATTTGTCAGCAACTGTGAGGTCCAGGCACTTCAGGCAACTTTTCAAATTCTGCCTAATCTTCAATGTCTGTGGGAAATACAATGAAATATACCCTGTTCTTAATTGATTCCTTTTGCACCACATTTTTCACACAGACTTGGCTGTTGGCCTTTCTTTGCTAAGTGAGGGTTTCAACAAGTGAAGAAGATGGATGGCCAAACCAATCAACACCAGAATATGCAAAAGGTCGAGGCACTCAGCTAGCACATTGTGGACTGCTTCCAGATAACCCAAGCATAATGAATAGGATAACTTTCACTTTGAAAAAACAAAATAAGGAAACTGGAGAGTAGTTCAAGCTGATAATGTTTTCTTTATGACTTGAAGAGCACCATGCATAACCCTGTGGAGTATGAAACAGGATAAAAGTGCTTTCCTGGCCTATCCTGTTGAAATAGAACAAAAATTAGTAGTTTGCAATTGTAATGCTGAATAGATTTGTGTCAACATTTAAAGTAAATTAAGACTGATGTATGCAAGCAGAGAAATGTTAACTTTTTTGTATGGTTGCAGCTTTCTTCTTTGCAAGGGTTTTAAATGAGGGCCTTGTAGTAACATGACCTCTGTAATGTACCCTTTAGACCTGGGCAATGGACACAGCAAAGCTGAAGGAGCACAGGAGCCATGGGCTCTCTTTGTGGCCTCCAGTGCCAACAGGTCTACATTATATTAACTGAATAAAAGCCTAGGATTGAATGTTTTGGTGGGTTGTGCTGGGGGATCCCTGGACATAGCATGTCAGTAGCAGCAGCACTGTGGGAACTTCACTGGTGTCAGCAGAGCACTAAGAGAACATCATGTGCTGCAGGGTGTAGTGGCAGGTGAGTCAGGCCACTCACATGCAGGGCCATCAGGCCTTGCCTTCTCACCTGTATAAGCCAAATTGTCGTGGTTTAACCCCAGCAGCAGCCAAGAACCACGCAGCCTCTCACTCACTCCCCCACCAACGGGATGGGGAAGTGAATTAGAAGGGTAAAAGCTACAAAAACTCATGGGTTGAGATAAAGACAGTTTAATAGAGAAAGCAAAAGCTGCACACACAAGCAAAGCAAAACAAGGAATTAATTCACTGCTTCCCGACGACAGGAGGTGTTCAGCATCTCCAGGAGAGCAGGGCCCATCACGCGTAACGGTTCCTTGGGAAGACAGACGCCATCACTCCAGATGTCCCCCCTTCCTCCTTCTTCCTCCCACCTTATATACTGAGCATGATGTCATATGGTATGGAATATCCCTTTGGTCAGTTTGGGTCACCTGTCCCAGCTGTGTCTCCTCCCAGTCTCCCATGCATCCCCAACTTCCTTGCCAGTGTGGCAGTACGGAAAGCAGCAAAGGCCTTGACTCTGTGTGAGCTCTGCTCAGCAACAACAAAAACATCTCTGCATTATCAACTCTGTGTTCTGCACAAAACCCAAACATAGCCCCATACTAGCCTCTGTGAAGAAAGTTAACTCTACTTCAGCTCAAACCAGCACACCAATGCACCTAGGAAGAAATAACTGTTCAGAATGCTCAGAGGAAGCATTTGATTTCCCAATCCTCCCAAAGCAGTATGTGTGCTAATTTTAAATGGGTGTCTGTTACTTTCAGGCTTATCTTTAGTTGCTGCTCTACTGCACTTGGCAGAAGAGAAATAAATATGAGCCATTATTGCCACACTATCTTGAATACCAAGCATGTTTTAATTCTATCTAGCTAATATGAGTAGAAGATGGATGGGTTATTTCCTCTTTGTTTACAAAAAAAAGGAGAGTGATAAGTGGAGACCTCATGGAGAGAAAGATCCAACCACATATGAGATGAAGACAGTAATCCTGCTCTGAAGGATGTGGATTTTCTTTCCATTTCCATCATAAGCAGTTTGTGTGGATTGGGCAAAATAAAAACCTGGATATTTAGAGAAACGTCTCTATCCCTGTGGGCTTCACCTCAGCCCATGTGAGCCCAACTCCCACTCAAGGCAATATAGAGGTAGACCTTGTTGTAACTTGGAAGAAGGGCCTGTGCCTAGTGATATTGCCCTAATAGTTTCTGAGAAACACAGGTGTCCAGCTTTTGGAGAAGAGATGCTTTGATCTGCATTTGATACAATGGTCACTCTCTCTGCTTTTGGGAAAACAGACTGAGAGAAAAAGAGCTAGAAGGTTTATACAAAGTACTGCTTTTTGCAGATATTCTCAGCTTACAACAGACCCCACTCACTTCAGGAGCCCTGTAAATCTCACTAGGTTCCAGTGATGGACTGAGGCATCAAAACACTTTGCAAGTCTGGGCTCTGGTATTTAAGATTTCTGCAGGGAAATTGTGCTGTTGAAGGCAAAGGGGGGCAGGGGAGGAACCCTCATTATGTGGAGGTGTAGGCATGTGAAGTGAAATTCCAACTAAAATTTTAATTGCAGATGTGTAGTGGAGGCAATGGAGCTGCAATGCTCTGCCCCATTAAGACTCTAAGCCTTAACACTGGGGTGATCTGACTCACTGAAGGGTGAGAAATGTAATGTGCTGTAATTCTTGCCACAAATAACATTTGATTTCAAAACAGTAACTATACCAGAGTTGTTCCAAGCTGTTCCAAGCAGATAAGATTTAAACCCAGCGTGCTAGCTTTACATTGGTGGCTAATGATTGAATGGAGGTGCAGAACAGAGGTGTCTTTAGGCAGGTGATCTCATTGGGTAAATGAGATTTGGACTGTGTTTTCTAGCAAACTTGGGCTTAGAATAAATTATACTCATTTGAAAAGTCATGGGCCCTGTTGGAACTGCACTTTGCTCCTCATACAGCTGGAAAATGCACGTGGAGTTAATGCATTGGTACCCTGCACCTGCACAGTCACCTGGACATGAGCTGGTTTTCATTGATGTGTTCCCATCCTGCAGCCATTCACTTGTTGGGCATCTCCAGATGGATGCACTGGCTGGCAAGCATGGAATGGTCTGGATTGGAAGGGATCTTACCTAGTTCTAGTCTCCCACCATGGGCAGGGACACCTTGCACTAGACCAGGCTGAACAAAGCCCCATCCAGCCTGGGCTCTGCCAGGGATGGGCCATCCACAGCTTCTCTGAGCAACCTGTTCCAATGCTTCACTGCCCTCACTGTAAAGAATATCTTCCAAATATCTAATCTATACCTACTCTTTGTCACTTTAAAGCCATTCCCCTTTGTCCTGTCTCTACATGTCATTGCATAAAGTTCTTCTCTGCCTGTCTTGTAGGCTCCTTTAGGTACCAGAGGGCTGCTATAAGGTTTCCCCGGAACCTTCTCTTTTCCAGACTGAACACCCCCAATTCTCTCTGTCTGGCTTCATAGGAGACATGCTCTGGTCCTCTGATCATCTTCATAGCCCTCCTGTGAACTCACTCCAGCAGGTTCATGTCCTTTCTATATTGTGGGTCCAGAGCTGGACACAGTGCTCCAGGCTGGATCTCACAAGAGCAGGACAGAATCACCTCCCTCAGCCTGCTGGTCACACTGGCTTTCTTGGCTGCAAGCACATGTTGCCAGGCCGTATTGAACTCATCAATCAAAAAGCAGCACGCCTTAAAAGGGGTCATGACTTGTCATGAAGGCAGGACCCCTGAAAAGCAGACCTCCCATCCCTCCCTTTTCTGCTGAGCTGTAAATGCCAGGAGCTAGCAATCAGCTCTGTGACCTCCTAGAGCACACTGTGACATACAAACCTGCTTATTCTCTAAGTATTGAGGCAAGATGAATCCTGAGCATTTACATCCACATCTTGGCAATTGAACTGAGTATTATATGGATGTAAATGCATTCAGCCATAACACAGGAAAATCCCAAATCCCAGCATCAAAGGATACTTCTCTTTTTAATGCCACAAAGTCATAATTCCTTCCTGCCAACAAAACAACTTCTTACTGGTTCACTGCAGATGAAGGATTTTGTTTGATTCCTGGTTCAGATACTTGTGTTGGAAACATCCTTGATACTTATTAAAACCTGCTGAGTCTTAAAACATTTTGGTCAAAGAAAGGACTTAAAGATGTCACCAGGAAAAAGTCTCAGCTGCTTGCCACATGAGAGGATTAAAGATCACAATTCATCAAGGGTGTGACAACTATATTCCTTAGAGCACATGGGCTCCATGCATCTCCTACAAACATTCATTTTCTTTTCTTCAAGATGCAACAATGTTATGCCACAAATGCTCACATGCACAGGACCATGTGAAGACCAGCACTCACAGGTGAGCCAAGGGGCATTTTCTTCCCCTTTGAAATTTCTCCAAGATGAATGGTTCCTTTATTCCTAACCCCTGTGTTAGTTGTCCTGTTGTACCTGTGAGGACATGAATGCCAAGTAGCATTTCCCAGTTCAGCTGTTGCAACCAGCAGCTCAATCCTACCCCAGCTGTGTCGAGACAAAGCTAAAAGCAAGAAAAATCAATGTTCTGGTGAAGCACTAAGATGTGAAATAGTCGCCTATTATTGTAACTTGAGGGTTTAAAAATGAGCCTATCACAGGCACCAGTGAGCAGCCCTATAAAAATCTTTCTTCCAAAAAAAAAATTGTTTCCTGTTGAACGCTTAAACCTGCAAGGCTTGCAGAGCACTTTGCAATTTCTCCTTCACTTTTGCCTTTGTCTCCTGCATCCAATCTGAAATGGATTCAACTTCTTCCTTTTAAGACTTCTGCTATATTGGAGCTCATGTTCCTGTCCCTCTGACAAAGCTTTAGCTGCATCTTCCCCCTTAAGCCTCCTTCCCTATGACCTAAGAGCCAACCTGCCAGCTGGTGCTTTAATTTTGTGCTATGGACTGTAGCAAACTATTCTGGTAGTCTCAGAGGGCATAAAATCTCAAGAATATTTGAATTTAATTATTGCTGCTGTAAAATGACTGTGATTAATCTTATTTACTACTTCACCAATGGATAATAGTTACATTCCTATGAGGCAGGTAAGGAAATGGGAGTGAAAAAGATTCAGCCCAGAGCTAGGTGTGAATCAGTGGCAGGGCCCAGGTTTGTAATTCCTGTCAGTCTTCTCCACAGACTGTTAGAAAACATGGGGGTTTTTTCCATATGATGGGCAACATCCCTTGCTTTCCCAAGAAAGACTCAGCAAGAAGAGGAGGTACCATCTCATGCTTCCCTGGACAGGAGCAGAAAGAGATCAGCTGAGAGAATGAGGGCAACACTCTCTGGGTGGTCTTGAAAGTCCTACTTAATTCCCACAAGCATGCAGATACATGTTTCCAGAGGTGCCAGTGAACTTTCCTTAAGTTCACAAATGCACATCATATGTGTCAGCCATAACCAATTGAAATAAATGTCTTGCAAAAAGGAGGAACTCGACATGGGCATGGGCAACTCACCTGTGTGAAAATTTTGTATGCTTCACTATCTTAATTCAAGCAAAGCAGAACAGAGCCATGCCCAGTAAGTGGATGTCTTTGAAAACCATACCTCTGTTATTTAAAGCTTGACAGTATCTCAGAAGGTAAGACTGTGGCCATGAGTGTATTTTTAAACTGTACAAAATCAAGAAATTTGCATTTGTGCTCAGCCATGACCTTCAGCTTAGGTGTCCCAACCACACCATGATAGGGACACCCTGCATTACACCAGGAGAGGAAACCCCTGGACCTGTCCCCAAGGCCTCAGATCAAGGACTGGTGCCTCTACAAATACTGAGTGTCTTTTGGCCAATTTGGGCATCAGGTTCCTTTGGGAACTCTGAGCACTTTATATTTGAGACTGTTGCTTCTTCCTGCACTTTGAGGCAGATGCTGCTCCTCCCAAATCCCACGCTGAGGGGACTACATGCCAGAAGCAGCATGATTTTTTCCCCTTCTCTGTGCTTTTACTGAGAAGGAGACAGCTTAGCCTGTCATGCTTTCCAAAGATGATATAACATTACCTTGGGGAGGCTATGCCCTGTTAGGACTCTGTCATACCACGTCAGTCTGGAGCACACACTTGCTCCTTGCTCCATGGTATACACTGAGCTACTTCCAGCAAGAGTTTTACAGCAAGCTCACAGTTGCTTTAAATTAGAAAAGTTGGCAAGTGGCCGAGGAAAGGAACGGGAGCTTATTTAGCAGAGACAGACAGTTACAAAACTCAATACAAGAGCATCAAGCTTCAGATAGGTTTTCATAAAGTACCTGATTTGTCATTCTGGCATGTAAATTTGTTTCAAAGGATTTTGCATCAGCAACAATTATCTGTTGGCTTGAATTTACAACTCTTGCATTACCCAAACGGAGCATGTTGCTTTCCCTGAAAGATCTGACATCGTCTACTCGAGTGTGAAGGTAAGTTGTAACTGATTCTACTTTCCCATCCTGACTTCCTGAAATACATTTGGAGAAGGGAATGCAATGGAGAGACCTTTCAGAAAAATGCAGGTTTTTGTTGTGATAGCTGTGATTCCATTAGAAATCAACTGTAGTAGGGCCTCAGTGGAATCTGTTTATGTATCTTGTCTTGTAAGAGTAGACTAACAAACTTGGACATTTATGCACATAACTTTCCCATCAGAAACATAGCAGACAGATTGTTTTAAGAATCGAGGATGTAATTTTCTGGACAAAAAGCAAAGAGTTTTTAAAATGTTTTAAATGTCTACCTTTCACAGGGTTTAGTGTGATTAAATTACCTAAAATATTTTGAAATATTTCTCTCTATCCAGCATTAATCTTACATTCCACCAACCCAAACCAGAGATTATTTGGGTTTTTTCACTCATGAGTGATTCCAACATCATTCCAAATCTTCATTTTAACCTTTGTTGCTATGGTTTCATAGAAACTTGTCTTGCAAAAAAAACCCCATAAATCTGTAAATACATAATAAATCATTTTGCTTCATGGCTGTGCTATTGCAAAGTTAAGCTCCTGCATTTAACTTTTTAAACTCTCACAAATATATCCATTTTTTATTTTGCTGGCATGTTTCTTCTGTTTGGTTGGGGTTTTTTTTCTCAAGGTCATTTAACGTCTTGTGCTTCCACTGCTACCAGCAGTGTGCTTTGTGCCTGTATATAGGCTGGGGAGAGAACATTTGTTGTTAAATACAAATGAAATGCCGAGTGTAAGTGTGATTAATATCACAGCCTAGGTCTGAGGAGAGTGTAAATGGATTAGCAGTTTCTTGCTCCCTTTTTTCCCCGAGTCTCTGGTTGCCATTGCCCAGGCAAGGCTGAGACAAGCACTGCCTGTGTGCCAGCTGCCCAAAACCTGATACTCACAATGGTGGTTAATTTCCCTAACCCACTCATTTTCAAGGAAATGATGAAGCCTTTCAGGCTGAAGTTTTAGGAAAATATGTGTGTGAGCGCAGCATTACCCACAGCTCTTGGAAGCTGTGCAAGCTATGGAAATTCAATAACACCAATCTGCTTCAGAAATCACACAACTATCATGTTCTATAGCATGCTGCATTAAAGAGGCATAAAATCCCTTCTTCCTGTAGTGCCTGCTCCCTGTTTTCCCTGGCTTCGCACAACTTCGGCTGTGCTACTGGAATGGATTTACCCTGGTGAGAATGGAGAGATGTTGATCCCTCTGATGCTGTGTCCCCATGGGTCATGCTCTGAGAAATGTATTTAAGAGCAGAGAAATATGGAGTAGGGAGGGCAGGGGAAAGAAAAAAGTGGAGGAGCTGCTATGCCTGCCCATTGTCACGGAGGAAATCCTAAAAGCTTCACTTTGAAGCTGCCCCTGGGTTAAGTCTGTGCTGACTGGGAAACCCACCATCACCATCCTCATTGAACTCTGGAAAGGCAAACCTAGGAACACCTCCATCAGGTGTTACCTGGGTAAGGACTATGTGGATTAGGGATTGGGAAGTGTACTCCTCTCTCTTAGTGGTTGCCTATTCCGTGTCATTCCTCTACAACACCTCACCAGTCTGATGAGTTGGTGGGAGTGAAGGTGGAGAAGGTTGGTTCCACTCCATGGTGCTTAATGACACAGGAGACAGGAAGGTTTCTGAAATGAGTATCTCAGCCACAGGGACTGCTGCTGGCTCAGCAGCAATGCCAGGGAATGATGCAAATAAAGAACATAGTGTTTTGTTATTTCATCCCCCCCATCATCTCCACAACTCACTGTAGCACAATCCTAAGGTTGCAACCTTTTATACAGAAAAGGGGCATTAAAAAAATACGTTTCTGATTCCCAGAGATTGCTTGCCACAGATACAAGATAGGTCAAACTCCATTTTAACTCTGTTAGTCAAAAGGACAGCAAAGCAATTATGTGATTACCTTGGCAGAGAAATCTAGACTCATTGCAGGCTCATCTTCATGATCCCACCCAGAAAACAGAGGCCACAAGTGAGATAATTGCTGGGCAGATTTACATATTAGTTACAGACATCAGGCTGCAACTGTCAGCAAAGGGTATTCATTTCTGCTCCCTGTCTCTCTAAAGTAAGAAGTGCAGATTGGTAAAGTAATTTCTCTGTTGGGCTGAAGAAGGAATCTAGATTACTCAGATTTCCCAATGCTGAAATAAATTGTGCATGGTCTTCATGAATTAGAATTCAATTTCATTTTGGAAAAGCAGTGTGAATCTGTTCCTGGCTGTCTAGCCTCCCTGATGTTGGATGTAGATGGGAAAGCTCAACCCAATGAAGGCAGAACTGCAAAGCACCTGTCTCAAGTCTTCAAAGACTTTACAGTTTCACTAAACCTTAGAGGGGAGACAGGACCATATGATCAAACAGTCTATACATTTCTGTGAGGTTTATGTGTTGGGAAGGAGAGAACTGTTTAGTATAAAACTAATTCGTATCACAGAGGATAATGAGGACCACTTTTAAAGGGGAAGAATAGGCTATGCATAATGGGGAAAATATCCTGGCAGCAAGAGATATATGGTTATAAAATAATCCAGAGGGAAA
>NW_008684234.1:98203-99912 GCF_000695815.1 Acanthisitta chloris
TGTTTCACTTAGTCTGGGCAAACCTAGCAGAAATCTGTGGGAAGCAATCTTTCCTAGGCTGAGAGATGTGATAGTCCATATGTTGTGCTGGCTTAAACGTATTGGCTCATCTTCAGTATATCTACTGGATTTGTCTTCCCTATCTGTGTGAGTATCATGTCTCTCAGACCCACATGGGATGCAGCCCACAGACGTGGAAGCCAAATATCAAACAAGATTTAATGGAGATAATTGACTGTGCTTGGACACCATCAGGCCATTCCTCCTATTTTCAGCTCACACTCTCCCCTTCCCCTTTGGAGAGACCCCAAACCCCAAATCAGACATCCTGCAACAAACAGGATCATCTGGTGAAAGCCCAAGCTTAGAGCTGGAGAAGGAAGGGAACTGTTCAGTAAGGCGATGAGAGGTTTTGGATGTATAGTAATTCATGCACTCCCTTTTTTTTCTCTCAATTTTTGCTGCATACTTCAATAAAGATATTTTTCTTTCAGGAAAAAATGAGAGTGGAGAGGCTATTAATAGCTGAGGTGAGACCTGAAATGTTGTTTAATGAATGTGCCATAAAAACTGGGAGTGAGACTGCTGCAAAACTGCTGGGAGTTCAGACTGCTTGAAGGGCAGAGCTGAAGAGGTGTGCAAAGAAAGCTTGAAGGGCAGAGCTGAAGAGGTGTGTGCCCAGCCTGCTCACCCCACCTCTTCCCATCGCTCCAATGGGCCTCATGGCTGGATTCAGGCCAGCATGGGAGTCCCATCACTGCAGCACGGAGGGAATCTGTGAGCTGTTGAGAGAGGGACCTCCCTTGGATTATTTACCCCTCGGAAAAAAAGAGAGAAATCAGCACTTTTTCTGGATTTGTCCAGGAAAAATCTCCCTTTTCTTGGAGGGGGACGCTCTCTGTGCTGGAACACGCATCTGCTATTCTCGCTAGCAGTTACGACTCAGGACCAAAAGTCTTTTCCCTTTTCAGCAGTCTATAAAAACTTGATGTTATGCCAGCCTTGCTAGCCCTGATGTTCTCACACAGCGCCAGTCTGCTGCCTTTCAATGCCCCTGGGGGTTAAGCCCACCTCCCCAACACAACCCAGACTGCTGTTTCCAGTCCTTTTTCACTGCCAATAAACAGTGGAAGTGCAGAAAAACACCTCAATTACTCTTTGCATCCATTCCTTATTCTAGACACCATGTTGGTATTTATTTTACAGAGAAATTGGCTTTTTGGAGCCTATAAAGACTCAAAAGCTCCACCTGTGCAGAGCTGTGCTCAGAAAGTTATCTTCCAGAGATTGTCTTTTCTTGGCCCCTAAACCTGAGAACAGCTCTTGATCACAGTCCTCCATTAGCAACCCTCCCAGTCCCACACATCTTTGCTTGTCTCCAACTTCTCTTCAGTTCCTTTATCCTTTTCCTCCTGTAAATTTCTGACCTGGGAGCCTCTTTCCCATAAATGTTCCATTCTCTTGATATGTCTGTGTGTTTCCTCAAGGACTTCCCTTTTACCACTTCCTCACAGGGGTTTTCTGAGGGGACCTGCTGGCAGCAGTTCCTCCCTGAAGTTATGGTGGTTGAAGGGCATCCTGTAACCCCTACTCAAATCATATGGGAAGGCACTCTCCAGCTTTCTGAGAGCTGATTTCCTAGTGGCTGGAGAAAGACCAAGGCTGCTTTGGCCTCTCTTGAGTTAGTGTTTGTGTTATTCTGTGCAGAC
>NW_008684234.1:99935-102887 GCF_000695815.1 Acanthisitta chloris
GCCTGCAGATGACCTCTGAGCACCAGCTTTGAGGTGGGAAATGAGAAATTATTTCAGGGAGAGGCAGTGATTTTGGAAGTGGTAACAGGAGAGTCCATGCTCCAGCAAAACAACTTGCATAGAGGACTGACATCTGGGTTACAGTGTAGCCTCCATGGACCTCCCTGGCTGTGCAGTGGGTCTTTATTTGTTTCTCTAAAGGAGGAGCTGCATTTCACTGTATTTTAAGCTTTACAGATGGATTATGCTGCTTTACATTGGAACAGGATTTGGAGGCTTTTTAAGGAGACCTGTTTCCTCTGCAGCACTGCCTACGATGGCTCCCTGCATCCTGACAGTTCACACACCTCAGTCCTGATTTAAAATTTCCATGCATGGAATTTCTCAGAGAGAAATACAAACACTTTGCACTGTACCACACCTGAACAGTGCCTCCTGCACAACCAGGAGGTGCTCGACTTGTAGGACTTGTTCTGCACAGCTGGTCTTAGAGCCTGCACTGAGCCTACCTGGAGTTTCTTGCTCTGACAGATCTGGAAAATTTTGATTAAATTCTGATAATCCTTAAACTCACATGGAGAAAATATCCAAGCAAAAAAAAAAGACATCTTGGGAGCAGGAGCTGTTAGAAACCACCCATCATCTTCGTTTCTCTCTTTCTCTCTGTCCTTGAGAGTCAGGGCTGCTGTCTGAGAATTTTGATTGTCAAATGCTGGAGAAAAAAAATCTGACAGGTATGTGCAAAACATCTGTTTCTGCAGCCCAGCAAGAAACTCCTGCAGTGTTTCCAGGCCACACTAAGTTCAAATCAGTCCTTGGAATTCCCTTTGTGTGGGTGCCATAAGGAGATGCACAGACCAGGTCTGCCATGGGTGCAGCTACAGGGATGCCCAGGGTACATTTGGATCGCTGTATCCAACAGGATTTAGCCCCAGCTTTTCCTTCCTGCAGACAACAGCTTATAGCCAGGAGGGTTGTTTTCATACCTTCTGCTCAAGTTGAAAGCCTGTGTGAAGTGTTTTGATGTGATGTGTCTGTTGGCCATTTCCAACCTGCCTCGGCAATCAGAAAGTTATATCACCCCTGCGTGGATACACCAGGGTTGTAAAATATCTCAATTCCCTCAGTTAGCATCATCTTCTTCATTAGAAGGGATGGTCAGGCCACTTCTTGCCATCATTGTTCATGCCTGAGCAACCTCTGCAGTGACTCTGGCATGAGGTTTGGATTCCTGGACATTAAGATTTGATGATCCCATAGCAGAAGCAGTTTCACTTGCATGGAAGAACTGCCAAGACACCCTTAAAAGGAAGGCTCTGCAGAGAGCACACTGCTGGAGATGCTCACCACTGCCCTGACCTCCCCAGGAACCACCCTGAGCAAGCCCAGGAATAGGCATGTACCTCCCCTGCCCAGAGCAGAGGGGAAAGGCCTGATCCTTTTGAACCCATGGCCAGAGGTTGGCAGCACCATGCCCTGGTACCGAATTCCACCCACATCAGAGCAGCCTGGCCAGTCACGTTCCTGTCTGTGCCTCCATTCCAGGCTGTCAGCGGAAGCAGATGTTTCTAATTTATCACTAAAACCAAACAACTTAATCCCCCAAAAATGCAGCAGTGGGGGGTGAGGAGGGGCCCTTTCACTAAAAGCTGATTTATAAATTGGATGATTAAGGTTAATTTGTCTATGAATGAAGCAAATATGTGACAGATATCATTACTAGCGTTTCCTCCCTCTAATTTTAGCAAGTCTTAAACATCCAAAGCCTTTTTGACCTGAGGCAATGGGACATGTTCCTGTTCTGCTGGCCAAAAGCACCTGGCACCACTTCCTTTCATCAACAACTCCAACATTTAGCTCTTTAGCCCTTCAGAACATTATTTAGGTATAACAGACATTGAGGGCCTCTGCAGCACAGGTGACAGAGGCAGCAACTCCAGTGCACCCCTCCTTGCTTTTGGGGATGTGATTTCCCCCCTGGCTGCCTGGGGGTAGTGGTGGGAGGGCAGCCTGGCACCAGAGAAGCCTGTGCTGGAAGCCCCTGGCAGTGGGGACTGTGCCCATATCTTGCTTCTCTCCACAGCATGGCTGAGGGTGTTGATGGCCTGAGTCCAAACCCATTCCAGACCAGACTGAGGACGTTATTGGGTTTGCCTACATTGTGTTAGTGCTGGAGGTCACGGCTGATCGTGGAGCATCTGTATATCAGCACATGCACAGATATCAAGCCATCCAACCTGCAAACAACACACATACCCTGCTTCTACAACTAATACATGTGCCCTGCCTCTGCTGACACTCACTTCAGACCACCAGTTCCTACTGCTCATAGCTCGTGGTGTTGTTCATGAAAAAGGGCTCCTCTCCAGGCAGCTGGCACAGAGCCACAGCACATCTGCCAGGCACAGCAGCAATGAGGTAACAGCAATGCAGTAGCCTTAAAAAGATCTTAACAGCATAACCATTGAGTGTCTGTGAAAGGTGATAGGAAAAGGCAGCCCCAGCCAGCAGTAGGATAGTCAAAACACTCAGGCATCCCCAAACAGAAAACACCTGCTGTGGGAATGGGAGGAGCTTCTCGTGCAAGGTCTCAGCAGCTCACAGATCCCCAGCCTGGGGGCACCAGGGCTCAGTAGGGCTGGTTCCAGAGGTTGTGAGTTGCTGTGCAGCTGGGAATAAGGAGCAAAGGTAAGCTGGCTTTGGTGGCATGGCATTACCTGAATCTTGGGGGTTATGGGTTTATGACCTAAGGGGTAAACTGGGACGAGTAATCATAGAATTTTAGGGGTTAGAATTGACTTTACAGGTTATCTAGTCCCAAAGCCCTGCCATGGTCAGGGACACCTCCCACCAGACCAGATTGCTCAAGGCTTCCTCCAACCTGGCTTTGAACACTGCTAGGGCTGGGGCATCCACTACCTCCCTGGGCAACCTGTGCCAGTGCCTCATCAG
>NW_008684234.1:102950-106765 GCF_000695815.1 Acanthisitta chloris
TCCAACCTGGCTTTGAACACTGCTAGGGCTGGGGCATCCACTACCTCCCTGGGCAACCTGTGCCAGTGTCTCATCAGCCCCACAGGAAAAAATCTTTTCCTAATATCTAGCCTGAATTTCCCCTCCTTCAATTTGAACTCATTACCCCTTGTCCTATCACCGCAGCTCCTAACAGAAATAGTCCCTCTCCAGCTCCCCTGCAGCCCCTTCAGACACTGAGAGACTACTATGAGGTCTCCATGCAGCTTTCTCTTCTCCAGGCTGAACAGCCCCAACTTCCTTAGCCTGTCTTCATAGGAGAGATGCTCAAATACTCTTATGAACTTAGTGGCCTCCTCTGGACTTGTTTCAACAGTTTCATGTCCTTCTTACATTGAGGGCACCAGAACTGCACACAGTATTCCAGGTGTAGTCTCAGGAGACCAGAGTAGAGTGGGAGAATCACTTCCTTTGACCTACTGGCCACACTCATTTTGATGCAGCCCAGGATTTGACTGGCTTTCTGGGCTGCTAGTGTACACTGCTGGCTCATTGTTTCTTGTCTACCATCACCCCCAAGTCTTTCTCCTCACTGCTGGTTTCAATAATAATAATGATTTTGGTTTGCAAATTGCTGCACTAAATCAAGCCTTGTTACATAGGAAAAGGACAGCTGTACTGATTTCTTCAACTATACCTTTAAAAAATACAGATTTAATTAGGTGTCCTTGCCTGGTAGACACTGCAGTGCTCCTTATTCCTCATATTCTGATGACTTTGCTGTAGAAAGGGACCCAATAGCACAGGCTAACCTACCTACCAGGTCTCACATACAAGAATAAGCCCCTGCAACCCCAGGGGTGTGGGTGCCTGTACAACAGCCATGGCATAGGACATTGCGTTTGGGCATTTGGGGTTTCAGGTTTAATTGCAGCTACAGCCATGGCATAGGACATTGTGTTTGGACATTTGGGGTTTCAGGTTTAATTGCAGCAGCTGAGTGGGTTGTAAGAAAATGCAAGATAGCCTCGTGTGCAGCTCTCTCCTGGGGTCACATGAAATTAAGCCTTACACTGGAATGGTGATAAGGCTGTGGGATGCTGTTGCAATGACCAGTGCTCCTCTCCTTATCAGTCTCTTCTGCTGTAAGCAGCATCTCCCAGGGTTGGAGCAGCCAGGAAATCAATCCTTCCCTTTCATTTTCTATTAAATGGTAGGATTAGACAATGTACCAGAATTTCAAGGAACTTCTCATCAAGCCCAAATGTCAGGTAGGCTAAAGAGATTGGTGAACAGAAGAAAACCAGAAGGAAAGTAGGATTAAAGTCAACAGCAGCAGTAGTAGCAGGAATCAGGGTGCTCAGTTCTCTGTTCCAGCTATTACACTCCCATCCCTCTCACACACGATATGTATAAAGCGAGCTGGGAAAATAGTGGGTTTGAGAAGAACACTGAAGACAACTGGAACAACCCTGAGCTTGAACAGAGCTGAAGCAATTCTGGTTTTTGTCAAAACCACCATTTTGTAACTCAATCCAGACAAGCTGGATCACTTTAACAGCTTTAAGCTACATGCAATGGGAGCAACCGTTTATTCTGCAAATCTGCAATCTGACTTTCAGGTTTGAAACCTTTTCCTGAATGAAGAAATGCCATTAAATTTGTTTGTACCAGTGATGTAACCCTTCTTGAGAACTAGGCTGTGCTTCAAATAGTGATATACACTGTAAGTGGCTTCTTTACCTAGTTAGAGGTGCCTTCCCTCATTCTGTACCCATGAGGGATGGTCAGAGATACCCTGGTGTCTGAGAGCTTTGTACTTGCAGGAAAGAGACTGGTTGCAGCTCACTGCCAGAAAAGTACATTTTACTCTGATGTTTTCAATAGCTTGGTCTGAAACAGCCTCAACCTCACTCCAGACCTGGTATGGATTGATGACTTTGAAGGAGGAAAGCTGTTTTAAATTTCCAGATATATCCTGAACATGGTATTTTGGGGCCCCAATTTTTGTTTCTGACTGTTTTTTTCCAAGATTGTAGATAAGGAAGTGCTACAGATTTAACTTATGGGAGATTTGATCTGTGCATAAAGGACCATTTTCTAAAACTGTCAAAAGATTAAACATAATATTTTACCACCATGTTGAAGATACAAAGCCTGCACTCTAATTCCCAGGGAGTTTATTTTGCCCTCCTACCTCTGATGAAATAGCAGTACTTGAAAACAAGTTTTGCTTTTGGCTAAAGATCCAGCCCACAATAGAAGAGAGAGAATGTCTCTGCCTTAAAGCATCTCCAGGCTTCATCCATGTTGTCTGACCTCTAAGAGGTAAGGCAATTTAGTAAAAAATCCTTTCTGACCCTCAAATGGAAAATCGTAGAGCTCCTCAAGTGCAGGCTCAAGACATTTGTATCTGAGTGTGAGATTTGCTTTCGGTGGGTTTTAATGTTATGTCTTGTTGATGTTCCTAAATTACATAGCTCAGTGAAGCATTCAAAAACAAATGTTCAGTCCCCATGGGGTATGGCAGAAGGCCTAAGGATAAGCTTTGATGTGGATATAAAGCCATCGCGGCTGTTGGGTCCTGAGTCATATTCCAGTGGCACCCACATGACCAGAAAGGGAATATATATATATGCTTTAGCACAGTTTTGAGCCAGAACTTCAGCTGCTGTAAATTAATTGTGCTGCCTTGGCAATCAGTGCAGCACTACTGATTTGTATCAGCTCAAGAACTGGCCATTCAGGTTTCAAGACTGAGAAGTTATATTAACAAGATATTACATACTACAGGTATAAAAAGGAGATTTGCTCTTTACATTTTAATGACACATTGGAACAAATTATGCACTAAAATAATTCTTCCTTGTTTCAATGTGCAATTAGAACTATCAACAGGAATTTGCAGCTCCTGAGTTCTTGCCCATTATTCACTAGTCCTTACACTAGCTGAGACCACATCAAGAAGTGCTGTCAGCATTTCCCCTAGAGTAAGAAGTTGCTGCAATCCTAATTTGGTTGGCTTGGCAAACCTGAGGGGATAAGCAGCAGTCTCCAGGGTGGGGGTTGGCTGTATGGGACATCCAGACATGGGTTGCAGAAGTGCTTAACTGGATCACTTCAGGAAGCAGAACCAGTCCAGCATACATCTGTGACCCATGCTATATTCTTTTCATTTCTCCCAGAAGTAATACATCATTTCCTAGCTATGTGCCCTTTGTATTTCTATAGGTGGGACCATGTATAAACCAGCATTACTCACCAAGAGCTAGATGTGAGACTGAAGTGTGAGGGCCATGCATATTAGCCACTTGTTTAAACATTTCCAATTTTATTCGAGTCTTTCAAGATAAGACTATCTTGTATTTCCATTCTTCCTAAACTCTCCTTATATACAAACTGAATTGCAAAATGAAAATTGATTGCAGGTGTCTTAAGTATATTTTTCCAGGCCTTCAACTTAAACAAGTTACAGCAATACTCACCTTCATACAGTTTTTGATCATTACGATATGAATCCTCACTGACAGCAGCAGAGATCATGGGGACCCTTCCTGGTTTCCAAGACCTGCTTTTACTAATTTGTATCCCATTCCAGACTGTCAGAAGGTCTGTTTTTTAAGGAGAATCATTCATTTGATGATCCCTAGTACAGCTGCCTACCACATGTACAGCAGCACTGTTAGCACTTTTTCATTTCCCCCCACTTCCAGCCTTGGCACTGGAACCCATTACCTAGCTGGCATCTCAGAAGTGCCCTGTTACTTTGCCCCTAGCTTCAAAAAATTATCTCTAATAACAAGATGCCTATTAATAAGTAATAGTTAATTAATAGC
>NW_008684234.1:106782-109339 GCF_000695815.1 Acanthisitta chloris
AGGATGCCCACTCAATTTCTTACTCTGCCCTGGCCAATGTCATCCTTGTGCCCTAGGTCCACATCTGTAAAATATTATAGATAATGTATAGATATTATTTTTCAGCTCCCATGCCAAGTAAGTATAATCAAATGATGGGTAATCAGCCATAGCAATAACCATGAGTTTGTAATTACCTGGGATAAAGGATGCAAAATCCCTCTGAATCATAATCACTGAGTCATCTTCTTGCTCTTAGAGGTATTGGAGGTCAGGTGTGCTGTTTGGGATGGGCAGCCCTGAACAATAGTCATCATTGCAGAGACAGCTGCCAGCTGATTAGACCTGCTTTGAGCAGATGTTGGATGAGATGAAGTCCAAAGGTCCATCCAAAATTACCCCTATGATTCTGTTCTAATGCTTCATCTCTGCAAATACATCTTCTTGGAGCACTGGAGACCATGGTGCACACCCCCCAAAATAGTGCTGCAGGACACAGCCTGCCTCCATCAGGGACAGGCCAAGTCATGAGGGACTGAACTGATTCAGGGCAAAAACCAAAAACAGTTCAGTACTTGTGGCTTCAGGTTGATCCCAGAAACAGTGCAGGTACCTTTAGGTAGAACTGTGCCTCCATGGAGCCAGTCAATGACATGGTTTATCTCCAGATGAACCATCTAAAGGTAATGAAAGTTTGCCATGTTGAGAAATATACTCTCCAGTTCACATATACCTTACATCACCACTGCATCAGTCCTTCTTGCCCAGCCTTTACATGAAATAGCAAAACTAAGCCTTGTGGTTCCTAATGACTCTGTGTATGTGGCACCTCTCATGAAGTGTGGGCTTTGCAATATCCTTGTGAGCTGTCGTTGGAAGTAACAGCTACTGGGATGTATACCCCTGTCATGCACAAATTTTTTAAAGCTGTGCATAAAATTAGACATTTTCAAAACAAAGTCTGATCAAGGTAGTTTCATGGACTATGTCATGCCAGATACAGGGACCTACTTTCTCAGGGTCTCAGAGATAACCATGGGGCTGTGCCAGCAGGGCAGCACTCCCAGCCTGGAGGCAGCATGGCCCAACCAATCTCTTAGATGGTATTTGAAAGACAAATGAGAAACATAAGGCTAATTTATATATAAAGGTATACACTTCCTTTGAGGGGGGGAAAAAGAAAATATTTTCAAGTTTTTGATGTGGTAGGTCATGCCATAGACTTCACCCTATGTGTCTCATACTTCTCTGTGTTATAGGTCCTGGCCAAGCTTCCATGATCCCATTCACAACTGCAGTTGTAACTGTGACCCTTAGTTAAGGAACTGTTTTCTTAACTCTTACATAAATGTCTGTGAATGCATATACAATATTCAGCAAAGCAGATGATATTTTCAGGGACCAGCTGCCTCCAGTCATGAGACACAACTGCACATGGCAATAGGGGACTCAGAAGCTTGCAGGGCTTACACAGCTGTGGTGTGGCTGAAATGGACTGGGGAGAAATGACACCATCCATGCATGGGGGCTGTAAGTGCATTGCCTGATGTCTTCTTGCTTCCTCAGGCAAAAATCATATCCCTGGGGCAGAAACTGAGTTCACTAGTTAGCTGGGGGTTGATTCTCAAATTAGCACTGTTTTTAGATGTCCACACTGAAAACCACATAGTTTGGTTCTCAGAAGTTAGGTCTATATTCTGCTTGTCTCAAAATACTTCACAAAGCAGCAGGTCGTAGCTCCCAAGCAGTTTTTGAAGTTTAGCTTCTTGTAGTTAGGGACAGAAAGCTGGCTGGGATTGTGTATGCCCCACTCATGGGACTGCTGCCTGCAACATGGGTGTGTGCTAACAGTCCTGTGTGCCAAGCCCTGCTCCTTCAAACCAGGTCACGAGGTCTTGGCATCATAAATCAAGATTAAAAGTAAAAAATCCCAGTTATTTTCTGAAAATAGAAAACATGAACTGAGAGGGAGGGGGAAAACATGTCCCTGCTGATGGTTTGACAGAGCTGGAAGTTGTCCAGCATGGCAGGTGACAACAGACTCACCTCTGTGTGGCTGAGCAGGGGAGTTCTGCACCCACCTATGGAAATGAGCCCTAGGGATGAGATCTGAGCCCAGTGCAGAGAAAACGTGTTGTGGTATCTTAAGAGTAACACTTCCACTCACACTTGTTTTAAAGCAATAACTTTCAGACATGTATTTTAATTTTAAAACAAAAAATCAATGCAAATGATTTGAAATTGAAGATATATGGTTTGATAGTGCCTCATATTTGGAAAACATTTGGAGAAAGGGAAAGGGAAAACAGCAGGAAGAGCTGAAAAGAGTCAAAATTGATTTATTGTAGACTTAGGGTTTTAGTATTTGACAAAGGAAATGGATATAAATGGAAATTAAATTGGAGCTGAGATTTCTCTCATTCAACACAATATATCACTGCTACTAGTCTGCTACAACTGGGACAGATGATTTAATTACTAATAAACAACTTAGAAGTTGTACACATGTTTTAGTATCTTAATAAAGTTGCAAAAAGCAAAAAAAAGCTGAGCCCTAATCTGAGGTTCAAGAAGAACC
>NW_008684234.1:109389-124018 GCF_000695815.1 Acanthisitta chloris
AATAACACAGTGGGGAAAAGAGATCATCTGATCATTTTTCATTAAGAACTATTATTTCCTTAAGCTAGAAATGCTTATTAAAAGTTTTGAGGGCTTTTTGCTTGTTTGTTTGTTTTATCTTTGTGTTTCATAAAGCCAGGAAAATCACGTTCATGATATTTTATAGTTTGATTTGAGATTGCAATAGTGTTTCTCTTTTTCCCTCTTTTGTAACTGAATACAATAGAATGAATGAGGATTTCGATTTTCTTTCCTATCTTTGCTACTCCTTTAAAATGTCGGGTTTTTTCCCATTCTCTCCACAAAACCTCTGTCCTCATTGTCTGGGAATTGAATGACTGTTTGAAGTATTGTCTTTATTCCTGTAAATACAATTTTACAAAAGAGAAGGGAATTTTTTTTACTGAAACCTTACATTTACCTATTTAAAGCTGCAATATTATTTTGCTTTTCTTATTCGTTTCACTATTTTTTCTACAGAGTACTTTTTCCAAAAGCTATGCTTGTTTTGATGAAGTTTCATAAATTTAAGTAGACGAAAGAGAGAGAGAAAAACAGAAGTAAACAGATCTTTTGAAGGAGGAAAAAAACAATGTAAAAAACATGCATTTTGCTTGCAGGAGGTTCATTGCATTTATGATGTCCAAAATGCTAAACTTCAGTCTGGGTTACATTTCCTGGCTGAGATACAGGGAGATTCCCAGAAAATCGAGGGTTGAAATAGAAAGTCAGCAGTAACTTCAGCTGGAACACAAGGAACCTCAGCAGAGGGGACAGAGCTGAGAGAGTTGCCACTTGGGAGCCAGGAACTGCAACAGAGGAGACTGTCATCTTTGTTTTATTTGTAAAATATGTGAACATATGAAAAGCCCAAAACAGGCATTGTGTTTTCATTTCGCTGTGCCTGCACTAGGAGCACTGCTCACATACCCTCCCGGTCCAGAGCAGAAATGCCCCAGTTTCCGCGCTCCGATCGCTCGCTCTTATGTTACTGCTCAAGTATGCATTCAGAAAAGAGCCAGCAGATACAGTAGATTTATTCTAGTTCTCGAGGTCAAGGACTCTTTTTTTTTTTTTTTTTTTTTTTTTGATTCAGCAGAGAGGCAACTCTTTCCTCGTAACACCAGACAGACTTTCTGCTTTGCAGTCTACTGTCAGTGTGCGCCGCTGATAAAAACACATCTGAGAGCATTTTGAAAGGATTTATCAGTCCAAAGCGCCGGTGAGTTATGTGCTGTCTCCAGTGGCAAAGTTAGGAGGCTTTCAGCAAGGCACAGTATCTGCACACAGTGCAAGTCAGAGGCTCCAGCTGCTGGAAGCTCTTGCAAGCCATGTAAGTAAAGGGCTTTATTTCACTCAAGCAAACTTTGTATATTCTCTTGCCTCATAAAAACTCTGAGACAACCTAAACTTGAGATGAATTTCCTAATGCTAGAAATGTTGCTATCCTGCTGTTCTTTGAATAATGCATGTATGCCAGCACAATCAATAAGTATCTTACCATGTTTTGCTTCTGAGTAGCATGCAGAGGAGAATCTGCAGGCGCCTTAGGCAGGCTCTGTTTGCTTTTTTGATCGCTGACCATTTCTGTTCTCTGTTTGTGATCAGTACAGAGAACTCTCTGATTTCTTTGATTTCTTTGATTTCAAAGACAAGGGGAAGCTGTCAGGGAAATGCAAAACCTGTGCAAAGGAAAGCAAAGAGCAGGAGGGTAGTTCATAAAGCAGTGTCAGTGAACCCAAAAGTGGTGTGTAATCCCCACATTAAACTTGTGGTCCTGTGGGATTTTATATGCTATACAGTGAGGTTTAAGGGGTCACAGATTATGTGACTAAGGGGAACATTAAATGACAGAAGAAATATTTTGATTGCTTTATAAGATGCATCTTTACCTTCATGCTCATATTTAAATTAATCACTTTCTGTATGGCTACTTGGAGCTTATCACAGGGGACAGATCACCTTCCTCTGAGCTTCACAATATAATTTAAGGTCATGAATTCCTTGTTCTCTATGTAGTTAATGTACTTATTGGCATCAATAGGTCTGGCAGGTGGATGTTGTAATGCCAAATTTCTCTTCTTGTCTGTGAGGTCCTCCTTGCTGTTTTGATGGCTGTCAATATACAGGTATGGTGAGAAGTGAATGGAAGCTTGATTAGCTCCACTGACCAGGCACAGGTGGTATTACCCTAAAAGAGAAATTTTATGCACTCAGAGTTCCCTGTATCTTCCTGTTCGGAGAGTCTCTAGTCTCCTTGCATTCCTTGCAGCCTTTCCAAAAGCACCAAATCCCTATGACTTTGTACCTTCTATTTGGCTCACACTTTTTCCCAGTTCCCAGTAACTTTTAGCAGGCCCTTCCCTCCAGACCCACATGTGTGAAAGGGGCAAACCTGCTCTCCAACCCTCACATACCCACAGGGCAATACCAGCTTTATTTATTGTAGATAGGCCATTGCAATCACCTCTCGCATCAGGTGCTCAGAGGAACATGGATGGTGCTCTAAATAGCTTACTCCCAGCCCTCCTCTTGACCTTCATTTCCATGGTAATGCAAGATCCACATGGGGCCAGGGGCACTGTCCATTCAGGGAGATGCCCACAAGTCATTGCAGGCAATGGGAAGGCTCTTCTTGACTTCAGCCAGGCAGTCAGACCTGAGTGCCAAAATAGCAAGGAAATAATAGACATGCAGGGCTCCCAGTGACACTGGGATGTCAGCTCCCTGAATGAGAATAGAGAAAGGCTCCACAAGTAGAAGTTTACAGGGTGATAAGAATCACATCTTGAAGGTATATTGGCAGGAGTGAGTCAGAGATGTAGGGGGTCGATGTCAGACTGCTCTGATGCTGGAGGAAGATGTACTTTTCAAGAGTGTTTGGAAAATGACAGATTTTAATTTTCAGTATAGAGCTTTTTCCTTTACAGCTCTCTCATACCTAGCTGGTGCAAAAAAACCTTTGGGGAGAAAACAGCAGTTTGTTATAATTTTTATGTATATTCATGTGTTCCATTAGTCTCTTGGCAAATGCATCTTTTGAGCTCTAAAGCTTTCTGAACCTTTCATATAGTTCTTTGCTTTGAAGCAACAGATGTCTGAGATAAGCAGATGGTTATGGCTTTGAATTTGAACATCTTTAAATACTTTGTTGCATATATATTATGGGGAGGAATGTACTCTCTTACTATGAAGAACTGGTGCACTAAATGAAAAGTATCCATGTCTGGATGCTTGATGTGACTTCCTAGCTTGCAAATCAATAAGCCACATGTTTTTCAGGATTATTTGTTATGAGATATTTTCATCCCATTACTCACAGAATGACAGAATCAATTAGGTTGGAAAAGACCTCTGAGATCATCAAGTCCAACCTATGACCTAACACCACTGTGTCAACTAGACCATGGCACTAAGTGCCACATTCAGTCTTTCTTCAAACACCTCTAGGGATGATGACCCCACTATTTCCTTGGGCTGTACATTCCAATGTCTAATTACCCTTTCTGTGAAGAAATTCCTCCAAATGTCCAACCTAAACCTCTCCTGGCGCAGCTTGAGACTATGTCCTCTTGTCCTGTCACTAGTTGTCTGGGAGAAGAGACCAACCCTCACCTGGCCACAACCTCCTTTCAGGTAGTTGTAGAGTGATAAGGTCATCCCTGAGCCTCCTATTCTCTGGGCTGGTCCAACTTAACTCGTGTTTTCAAGTTACAAGCCAACTGTGAAATGAACTAGTCTGATGTGAGCTAAAAGAGAACAAGCAACAAAGAGTCAAAGGAGCTATGAACTCAGTTGTGAATTGCATTCTTACTCTGATATATACTGTGAGCAGGCTGAAAATTTCCTCTTGTACAATTTCCCAGAGGAAATAACGTGGTGCCTATGGAAACAATGAGAAAAATCTTTTGATCTTTGTTATTCTAAAATTTCATTTTGTGGAGGTACAGCTATGAAATTTGATGAGCAGAGGATCTAAGAACATAAGATCTTAAACCAGGAATAAATTCGGGAACACAAATGGGAAGAATAGATCTCAAATAAGAAGATAACTAATTTTCTTTCAAGGAAAAGAAGTCATATGAACAGATTTTGATCCAAATGTTTTGCTGTTGGATATTAATTTACTGCTCTAAAACTGATAGTTCTTTTCTCCCTCTCCATCTGACTTTCAGAGTTGTTGGGGTTTTTTTAAACAAACCACTTGAGATATCCTGTGCCATGTGTAATTGATAGTTCTTTTCTCCCTTTCCATCTGACTTTCAGAGTTGTTGGGGGTTTTTTAAACAAATCACTTGAGATATCCTGTGCCATGTGTAAACTCTTTAAACTTGACATACTTGAGTTTATGAATGCATTACTGCACATATTATGGAAGGCTTTGTTAATTATAATGACATAAGAGATGTTATTTTGCATGGACTGAATGCTTACACAAGGCACCAGCCTGACTTGAAAGAAATGTTTCATTTCAACTAAGCTTTGGAGCTTTTGCCCCTACCTTTGAGAAGGAATGGGGCTGTTGAAGAGTTTGTGGTACTGGAAGGGTGCTAGAAGAATTCAGTGGGGATGCAGGATATTCTCTTTGCCTTTCTTTTTCCCCTCTTTCTCCAGTCCTTCTTGAAACCTTTTCCTTTCTCACTCCTTCAGGATACAGTAACCCCTAATGCCAGGCTGTCCCAGAACACAGGTTTTCCTCTTTTGCACATCAAATCAGCCTCTCTTTACTGCACAGCACCATGGCTGGTGTTCAGCCCTGCTGAAGCAGAGAAAGCTTGGGGTGGAGAAGGAGCCTGACGGGGACAGCATACCCCAGGCAGCTGGTGGACCAAACTGTCCACTGTTTGGACTTCAATGGCTAATCCTCATCTCTGCAGGTACAAGCTAAGTAGCCCACATGTAAACAAAGCACAAAGGCTGATGACCCTTGTAATCTTATGCCCAGGGTTAACAGATGCTTTAATTACAGCCTTGCATTTAATTACTGCCTAATGCTATGCATTTCCTGGTGGTTTCTTCACCCAGACATCATCTGGGACTGGTCATTACCCAAAACAACAGTGGACTGACAAATCCATTAGTTTGGCAAAAGAGAGCATTTTCTTCAGTTCCACTTTGAAAGTTTTAAGATCTCTTCAGTATCCAATACTGTAGAGTTGAAAAGAAAAAAAAAAAGGTTTAAAAATCTACATACAAATAAGAAGCAGTTGTGAAAACTTTAGATTGATAGACTGTCTTTCTTTCTGACAATTCTAATTATTTAAAGACTACAAATGTCCAAATACTTCAAAAACTGCAGGTGGTACTCTGCTACCTGACAGCAGCATCACTCAGAGGGTGTCTCTCCTAAATAAATCCTTGCAATATGAAGAAATTACATTATGATGTGTGACAGATTTCTCTTGTATCTCGCTCAAGATCTCTTTCTCTCTGTGAAGCCCTATTATCCATTACAGCTCTGGTGTAACACTTCAGCACATATGTATTTATTCCATCAAATTCTACCTCTTGGGCTTACAGATGTGAGGGCTGAGGTACGACTCAATGACTGTAGAACTGAGATCATACTAGAAGTCTTTGAAGATATAGAAAACTGAAAGTAGTTATCCTGAATTCTGGAAGTAAATCTTCATCCATGGCCACCCATAAGATTTGAGATTTGGATTAGATGTTAGGAAAATATTTTCCCTTTAAGAGTGTTCAGGCACTGGAATAGATTGCTCAGGGAGGTGGTGGAGTCATCAACCCTGAAAGTGCTTAAGAGGCATCTGGATCTGATGCTGGATGATACGGTTTAGGGGTTACAGCAGAGTGAGCAGAGGGGAGGGAAATCTACTTGTGTTCGTATTCCAGAGGGAATTATTTCTGTTGTATTTTTAAGGCTTCATCTGTGGCTTTTAAGATGTTTCCTGAAATATGCAGTTACATTCATGTAAGATCTGCATTCAGCTTTTTCTGAAATCATGTTGAAACAGACTACATGGTAACTCTTCTTTCTTTGAATGTCATTTCCCTTTTCATTTATCAGCTGATGCTCTAGCAAGTAGTTTCTGCCTTGAGGGGCTGTTGATAGATAGTTCACTGAGATAGCTCAGTATCTCAACTCCCTTGTCCCTGTCAAGTCCTTGAAAACACTGAGAAGAATTTCAGTGTTCACCACAAATTGATTTCAGCAGGTTTTGGTAGTTCAGATCCTTGACAGCACTGAAAGCTTTCCGTGGAGCATGTGGGGACAGGTGACAGTGCAGGGAGTCAAAAGAAAGCATTGGGACTGTTTGGGGAAATTTTTTTGTGGCAACAGGGAACCAGATTTAGCATCACATGGTTGCAACAGCAAGGGCATGGCCAGCACACCCAGATCACTCCCTCCGTGCATGAACAACCTCCCACCTACCTGCACAGTCATTAGCATGTGCTTTGAGTCTCCTCCCTCAGAGGAATATGGAATCCTGGAGGATTACAATAATTTTTCAAGGTTCAAGAGAGCAACAAAACAAGTGTCTGAGCATCCCAGATGGGCAGAATAATAATAAGCTGAAGATTTGGACACTGTGTGACTATGTTGAGTTGACCATAGTGTGGCTGCTGTGTTCTGCTCCTTAAAGAAAATGCTCTGTATTCATGGTAATTCCTTGGTCAGGAGGGAAAATGTTTAGATTCCCTAGTCAGACTGATCACCAATGGTCATAGAACATAGTCCATATTAACTGCTAATTAAGATATTTTGTCATTATAATTATTGACAGACACCACATACACCTGGAATTTTATAATCTACAAATGGGAAATCATTCTTCTTTTATCTACACCCACTTTTGAAACATTATTTAAACTCGTATAGCTTAGGTGGAAATCAGAGAAAAAAACAACTACTACTTGTGGGTACTTCTGCTAAAATCAACATAATTAGCAGAGACATAAATAAGCACAACACCTGTAGGGTTTGACAGGTGACTCAAATTTTTAAGAATAGCCATGGACTCAGCACATAAGGCAAAGAGTCATCCTCATGTTTATCTCCCTAGCTGAAGAAAATTATAGCTTCAAGACAACAGCATGCAGAGATGCCTGGACAAAGGTGTTGCCAAAGACCATCCCAACAGTGCATCTGTGCTGTCAATATCACATTTGAAATCAGTCAAGAACAGCTATGTCATCTTGATTTGCATGCTGATATAGCTGATGCAATGAGGCTCCAGAGAGACGAATCTACACTTAGCTGGCGATAAAATTTTTGCCTTTTATGAATCACTGAAATTTAAAAATTTAAAAATTCTCAGGGGTGTATTTTTCTAGCTTTTCACATTGCCTCTTAAATGAAGAAACATCCCAGTGGCCACATCATGACATCACCTCTTCAAGAAGAAAGGGATGTCACACTTATCTCTTTCTGAAAACAACAGGTGCAGAAAGTAGGTTTTGGACTTTTTTTCATAGACATGAGCTATGACAGAACCTTGCATATTATCAGCCTCCTTGTTGGGAATGAGCCTACATTAAGGTTGAGAACAAGCTGGACCCTGAAAGACAGCACTAGACCCTATTCCAGGAAAATAACAGTTCAGGGAGAAATATGAAATGCCTTCTCATAGATGAATGTTGTTTCCAAGACAATCTCATGATAGAAGGTCTTTGAGCCACAGAGCCATTTCCAAAGTGTGAAAGGACCCTGGTTCTCTGCAGGCAGGGAAGGGACATGAAAACACCTCTGCACATAGGGGGGTGGTGACTGGTGATGTCCCTCCTTATGGCAGATAAAGCAACATGTGGATCTTTTGACATCTTTATTCCCCTCAGTGTAGTCCTTTCTCCTTCTATTTATTTATCACAGAAAGACTAAAACCAATTTCTTCAGCATCTCCTCACTAACAGAATTTTTCAGGCTAAGATTTTAGAAATCATATTTTACTACATTTATGGAAGTCGTGACCATATCTCTGAGGTCAGGTCTGTGTGCATATTTGCTCATATTGATTTCACTGCAATGTTAGCTTGTTGCCCTTTGCGGTTTTAATTTTTTTTCCAGTTGGTCTGAGGTGGTATTTTCCAGATTATGGGAGTATTTTCCCTAAACTAAGAGTGTGTTACATGTTGTAGCATGGCACCCCTTTGCTATATCTTCGAGGGCTCAGCTTTCATGCAGGTGCCCAATGCTGTTCTTGAAGATGATGCTCTAATGCAGACAGGATGTTTGCCTGAGTTCTGCTTCATATGGCTTCTACCATCTTTTCTTCACTGCTGCCAGTGTTTTGTCTTGCTTCCCGGGGGACACCAGATGCATCTAATGAGTCAGTTCCAGCTTCCAAGCTGAAACAGATCATGGACAGCAGCCATGTGTTGTTCAGATTCTTGTATGGGAGGGACAAATAGCTTTCCTTTTTCTCTTGCTGAACCAATTCACTCAATTAGAAATTGTTTGGGTCAAATCAACATTGCTTTTTGCTAACTTCAACCTTTTCTAACTTTGTCCTTAATTCCAATCTTTTATTATAGCCTAAAAGAGAGTGTTGCCTTAAAAGAAAACTGGTATCTCAGACAGTGGACCTTGCTGCCAGCTCAAATGATAGGGCAAGAACTGTTTAAACTCAAATGTCACAGGCTGTAGCTGGTGCAAAATAATACAACAGTCAGAGACATGTTTCTCCTCAATGTTATGTAAGTAGGTATATAATGTATAATGTACTGCAACATGACAACAGGTCTCCCAAACTGAAAACAAGGAGAAATAAAAGACTGCCATACCTTGGCTCTTATACCCCTGAATTTATTGTCTGTGTTGATTAGTTACTTTGAGTTGTGCTTCCCCACACAGCTCATTTTTCCCTTTAATAAGAGTTTGGCTTGTAAACTGTCGCTTGTATTTGCACCAAACAGTACAATTAGGCTGGAGTGACGGAATATATTACATTGTTTGTTTTCCATTATGTTTATTCCAGATGGTTTTGTCACTGACTCTTTTTCTGAGCTGGGCTGTTAATAAACATAGGATCAATCTAATGAATAAATTTGTTGTGCTTGGTATAGATCAGTGGTGGTGGCTGAGATGAGTTTATGCTGCTAAGTAAAGGGCTGTCCTTAGAACTACAGAAATGTTAATTTTTGCTCGCTTATGAAAGGGAAATGGAGCCCATGGATAGTGATGGGTTAAAGATGCTTATGTGGGGTTTTTTTTAAAAGGCATACATTTAAAATTTAAACTGAGGTTATGATGACTTCACAGTTGTGATGCTTTATTGCTTCTCTGGACAAGGGAAGTATTTTATGGTGAAACTATAGAGTGAGTACCTAGGTTTAAACCTTTCATTGCTGGAAAGCTCCTATGTGCCCTGTCTCAGTTTGTCTCAGCTCCTGAACAAACACTTCTTTCCTTCTTCAACTCTCTTGTCTCTTCAAATAGAAGATGTTCAAAGTCCCTGCCTAGGCTGGAGAATCAAAAATTATGTTAGAAAGAGAACTCTAGCATTTTGGAGAAAGGAACCCCATATGGGATGGAGCTGTAATGTTGAAGTCTACAGGGCAGCTGGATTTGTCTTAATCTGCTCACTTTCCAAAGTGGAGTTGACTAGAAAAAAACAAAAGCTGTGACAGCAGACCCTGGAAAAGTCATAGCACTTAAGCAGTTTTCCAGCAGTGACCTCTTAGTTTTTCCATCAGCAGGGAACAGAAGAAAACCCAGGATGAAACACAACAGGGTCTATCCTACCATCTTGCAAAAGATTTAAAAGCTGCATGAGAAGAGTTGCCTGTGCTTGCTCACTAGTGGGACCTTAAGAGTCTTGGTTAAAGAGCACATTTTTTAGAAGATCATCTAAAATCAGATTATAACAAACAAATTTTGTTTCTAATACCATTTCCCACTTTCTCTGAATTCTCCCAGGGAACACATGAGCAGGAAGCTGCCAGCAGTGCTGGTTTTTGTCAGTACAAGTGGCTTCCCACGTGTCTGTTAGCTGCTTAGCTCTCCTCTGAGCAATGAAAACACTGTGTCTCTGAAGGTAATGCATGGCAACGCTTCTGCAAGTGAAAATCATGTGATGAACACAATAGTGTTGACTTGCCAATGTCTGGAAGAAGAAATTTTTCATCTGGGCTCACACGGGCCCACAGTCAGTGCTGTGAGCTGGGCAGCAGCAGGTCTCAGCTGTGGTGGAGAAGGGAAAGCTTCTAGGGACAGGACTGGACAAGGAAGGGGAAGGAGGTCTGGGAGCTATAATTCAAGAAGCCCCTAAAGGAACAGTGAGCTAAGAAAGGCAGGAAGGGCATGGCTGTTTTGATAACTGAGGTGTAAGGAGAATGAGGATACAGCCTGTATGCTGGATGTCCCACCTGGCCAGGCCATGAAGCATGAAAGTGTTAACCCTTCTGGAATCAGTACAGGACATTCCAGCACTTGAATTCACACAGTAAAAATAAACCTCGTGCAAGGCGTGTTGCCTGTGGGGCTTATGCTTTGCTTTCTTTATTCAATCATTTAGGAATGCAAAGCCTTTCTACCAGGTCTGGGCTTCAACAGCATCTTCACTTTGCCATCACTGGACTGTCACTGATGGTGGAACAGATCCATGGTACTGAAATCCATGGTAAAAAGCTCCATGCCTGCCTGCTTAGTCATGCTGTTTCTGTAGGGCCTGTTTCACCTCTGGACTGTGCTGTAGCATCGTTTTTTGAAGAATGAGGACAAAATCTTTCCCTCCTGTGTGTCTTACCCACCATACCCTTCCTAGACTGCTGCATGTCATCTTACATGGCAGGGCAACGGTGAGTCTGCCTGACAGAGGCTGTTTGCTGGTAAATAAGATAAATGTATGTAAGTAAGAATTCCTGTGTGTTTCCTTGGCAAGGAGAAGGAGAGTTTAGCCATCCCCAGCCCATTCACTTTTTATGCAGTCTCATACTAAAGTGCAGCAAGGTGTGAGTTGGACAGCAGCACTCACAGGCAGACAGCCACTCTAGGGGTTTGACCAGGATAGGACTTGGTTTTTGTAATTTTGAGCAACAATAGTTCCTGCTTGTGCTACTGAAATCTTTATTTACCTCAGTTCCTGGTACTCAGAGGCCTCCAGTGGGAGTTTCTTTTCATTTCACGCCTTTGTCTATCACCCTCTGTACTTTCAAGCTGACCATGATCAGATACTTTCATGTCACTTCCCTCATTCCCAGGTGTTCCTTTGAGTGGCAGATGGCTCCTGATTTCACAGTTATGCTTCGTCTCCTCCCCTGACACACCAGTTTGATTTTCCTTAGAACACAGGTTCCTCCAGGCTGGCAGTACTTTGCAGTTCTCATACTGAGAGGTGTTCTCCTAAGAAGGCACATAGGGAAAAGACATTGCAGTGTTATTTTCCCTCCAACTGACAAGGGGAGAACATGCAGAGAGCATGATATTTTCATTGATTTATTTATGAGTAGCTCCTATTCAAGGAAGTATAAGAGAGAAGCAAGGAACATTGGAACAATTTCTATTTGGTTACTCAGTGGAAACCTGGAAATAACCATGATGTAGTCCAGTGAGTTACTCTGGATTCACACCAGTGCCAGTGAGAACATAATTTAGTCCACTGATTTTACATCACATCCCAGTGAACATGGACAATATATGCAGTGTATTAAAGCCTATCTGAATGCTTATTAAGTGTCCAATAATTATGGTATGTACTGGTGATTATTTTTAAAAGCATTTTCTTTCTTCACTACTTCCATCTTCCTTCTCTTTTGGTCTTCTGTGATTGTTGCTGAGCACCTTGGCCATAAAAATGGACAGCAATTGCAAAGTCTTTAGTGAACTTTGTGAAGTATTTCACACTTCTCATAGTATTTTGTTGTCAGCTTAGACCTTCTCAGTCTTGTCTTTTCAACTCCAGAATGCACTGCTGTGTTTGGAAATATTTCACGTAGACTTTTGAAAGAAAAAGAACACATAGCACCCAACAATTGTGTCATGAACCAAATGTAATTTTATCTGTCTTCTTTATGAAAAGGATATCTTAGCCTGTCATAAGAAAGGTCAATAATAATTATTTGATCTCTGCATTGACCTTGTTAATACCATTCAGGGTGGTATTTAATGACTGTTAATGAAAACTGTCTCACTTAAAGATCAGTTGCATAGCAACTTTTGTAGCAAACTCAAAGAGAAAAATGCTCTAGCTCTATTATTAGGCTCTATCCAATTTTACTCATGCCATTAAAGATGAATCAGAAAATACTGCATGTCTGATCCAGGTCAGCTTCTCTGCTTATAGCTTGTATAATCCTACAAACCCAGTGCCCATACCTGACTTGACTCACATCACTGCTCCCACATAGTGATGCACTGCAACATGTACAATGTACTTGATGACCCTTTCACAAAAAAAATATGAGAAGGAGGGAAAAAATGTCTGTGCTTTCAGTCAGAGGAGTTAGAAACCAGAAGAATAGCATTAGAACATGAATCCTCTATGGAGCTGGAGGTAACAGGAGCTGCACCTTGCTCTGAAAATTTCCTGAGCCTTCTCCATTTATTTTTGTCCCTGTAGCATGCTAATGTGTTAGCTTTACAGTGTAGCATGCTGCCAGAGCATTGCAGCAATTACACTCAATGCCAAATGCTAAAAAAGCTTCTTGAAATATTACTAAATAAGGTATTGTGAATGTTCTACGTGGGAAAAATAAGTAAATTCCCTGAGCAGTAGGAATGAAGGAATCTCTTAAGTCTAATAGCTGTTTGCCAAATGCTTGTACTTCTTTATGATGTTTTTCTTCCCTTTTATTTAATTTATCCAACTTTCAATCTCAGCTTGATCATTTTTTTTAAAAAAACCCACTAAAATAATCTATAATTTGCTATTGCTTTATTATGGTTTGAGATTCATCTTGATCTATTTAGAGGAGTAACAACATACCAAGATTTCAGTATCTAGGGAAAAAACAGTATCAGAAGGCTAATTATTTGGAACAAAATTATGCTATAGGCTAAAGTCAGTGCTGTTGCTGGGCATGTTACTATATTTTCTATATAAAGGATTTATTTTCATGATAATAAAATGCTTTCTGCAGGTTGCCATGATTGCTAACTGCCTCACACAGTCCCTGGCCAGGAGGAGAGCACTGTACTCAGTGAATGAGGGCAAGATCTGGTTATGAGGGAGGACAAGTCACGGGTCCCAAAGGATTATGATCATAATATTAGCATTCAGAGCTAGCAATCAAGATACATTTTTTCCGCAGCAGCGTACTCAGCATGGAGGATAACTAAATGGCAACCTTGGCTCACAGTCCACTCCTGGAGGGACTGTGCAATAACCCTCAGGGCAGCTCTAGCCTGTTCTTGCTCCTTGTCTTCCTCCTCCTTCGTCTCCTCTATCACAGCAGGCTCCTATAGAAGACCCAAGGGTCTTCTCAGCACTCACCTGGTGTATGAACACTGCAGGGCTGTCCTGCCTTGAGTTGGCAGGTTTTACAGCATGTGGTGGGTGTGCTCACCTCTCTTCAGAGAGAAAAAGGTATAAACCCTTTCCTGTGAACCATCACTTTATTTACTGTTTAAAATCTTTAATGGAAATTGAAAAGTCTCCAACATAATCACTAAAATGTGCAGTGGGGACAAGCGGAAAAACTAAATTTATCACCGGATAAACAAAGCCAATACTCTTGTGAGTGGTTGGAAATCAGTTTGGCACTGCAGTTACAGCACTTCAGTGTCTTATTTTTGTTATGAAAATTGTTTTTCTCAGTTTTCTTCAAGGCCAATCAGTAATCATTTGTTTTGTTGGGTGTGTTTTGGTCTGACAGTTTTCATGTCTCTCTCATTCACAGCCTGATTCCTCAGTTTGCTAAAGGACAGCTGATAAAACTCAGTTTCAGATAAACCAAAAATTACATTTATGCCATAAATACCCTCTGTGATTATGGGAAGACACAGTCAGTCTCTTTTCATTGGCAGTGAAATCAGTGTATAAAGCATGCTTGAATATCATTGTTCATTGTTTTCTCAGGGACACCATGCCAAATTCTCTTTTTTTAGTACTGTCCTTATCTGAACCTTTAAACCCTTTCTTTCTAAATGATAAAGAGTAGTTCCCTCTATACCCTGTAAAATCCTCCATCTCTCCTTAGGGTATTCATATCCACTACACTCAATAAAGAGAAAAGTAAAAGAAAATATGTCATTTTGTGACCACAGCAGTCATACCAGTTGCTGTGCTGAGATTTTCCCAGTTGCTCATAATTTACAATGGTCCCCTATCCTTTTCATTCAGCTCCTAACAGCATTCAGAAGCAACTTAATTTATGGTCTGGCACATCAGAAGCCATTATAATCAAATTGCATATTTCAGTGGTAAAATCCCCAAAGATCTTGGTCCTGAGGGTGTACAAGAGATGCTACAGAATCACAGAATGGGTAAGGCTGGAAAGGACCACTGGAGGTCCTCTAGTCTAAACCCCTGTGCTCAAGCAGAGTCCCCTAGAGCACCTTACTCAGCATAGTGTCCAGACAGCTTTTAAAAGGCAACTCCACAACCTCTCTGGGCAATCTGTTCCAGTGCACAGTCACCTACACAGTAAAGAAGTTCTTCCTCATGTTCAGGTAGATTTTTCTGTGCATCAGTTTCTGCCTATTCCCTTTTGTCCTATGGCTTGGCACCAC
>NW_008684234.1:124206-153914 GCF_000695815.1 Acanthisitta chloris
ACTAAAAAGCCCAGAACTGTCTCCTTTCACAGAGCTGGTTACCTTTCACAGCAGCTGCAAAACACTCCAAGTAACTAGGAGTTTTAATTATAAATTAACAACTGAAACAAAGATTGCACCAAAGCTTAAGATTGGAACCGAAAGTTGTCCTCAGCTGGAGGAAAGCTGGATGGTGGATGGGGGTCAGGCCATGCAAGTCACCATCCATCAGCACCAGCCCGTTCCTTTAACTCAGAGGGGCTTTGGAGAGCAGCAGCTAGGCTGTTTTCACTCAACATGAAATTTCCATTATGAATTATACTGAAAAGAGAAAAACAACACAAAAAAAAAGTTAGTCCATTTCTTTTAGTATGTTTAAATTTATTCATACTCCATCATCTTATTATAACCATCACAGTGTCACAGCACTGGTTGGATGGTGCAGGAGAGCTCTTCCTTGCAAGTAGCTTTCAGGAGTCATTAGTATTTTTCTTCTCTCTGTTTGTGCTTTATGAGTATTAATTAACTCCTCTGGTACTGCTGCAGGGCAGGAAATCATTGCCCTCCATATGGAAACAGAAATGAAGCAGATTATGTGATTTGCCCAAAGCTAAAAAGAGAATCGTTATCAGTACCAGGATGAGAAGTGATGATTTTTCTTAGTGCCTGGTCGTGTAATGCAATTAGCAGAGTGACCTCCTTTCCCCTCATCTGCTGTGTTACCTTCCACCTGTGAATGGCACTGACTCCAGCAGTCCTTGCTGTTTATTTGAAGCTGAAATTTGCTGCTAAGGTTCCACTCAACAGGATGACTCCAAACAATACATTTTTGTATCTAAGAGAAACTTTAAAATGTGCCTTTGATTAGAAGGGACAGAACAATCCCCTTTAACTGCAGCACGAGCTGACACTTTAGTAATTTTCCAGGAACATGCTGATGCTACAACAGCATTTTTTATGCCATCTAGCGGTTACAGAAAATTGGATGCCAAGCTCAGACACAGCGACAGTGCCACAGCAAATCCTGTTCCTGCTCTGACCACTCCTGCCCTGGTTAGGGTTGCTTGTGCCCCTTTTTCTTTCGGTGCTTCTGTTGCCAGTGTTTCACTTGGATGGCTGTGAGCTGTGCTGCTAAAACTCTGGGAAGCTGCAGTAAGAAGTGGCCTGAAAACTGAGTTAAGTAGATGGATAATCTCAGGAGTGTTCTCGGCTTACATAAATGCTGTGTTTCTGTGGAACAGGGAACACTGTTTCTTCACTGCTTGGAGAGTGTGAAGGAAACTGTGGGGACTGAGGAAACAACCAATAAATAATAGAAGTTTATACACACAGAATATTAGTGGCTTGCTCCCTGAGGAGAAGGACATAACCGGGTGCCTAGGAGAAGGGAGCTGGCTGCTCTGCTGGGCTGCCCACCTGCAAGGGAGGACAAAAAATGCTCAGGCAGGACCTCAGGGATAGTGCTTGGACTTGAGGTTATTTTCAGCCACCTTTTTGATTCACTTCTCAAAAAAACATGGATAGGGACTGATTTGTGCACATAACCATGATCTTTAAAAGCACAAACAAAAGAAATACTCCCCTAGCAAAGGCAGCAAGGAAGGACTGCATCATGTATGCTTAATTAAACACTGGTTTGGAGAGTTAAGGAAAACCAGACAACACCATCAGTACTTTTCAGTGGAAACAGCACACCCTGCCTTCTTTAATAATAAGCAATTGTTGAACAACAGCAAGAAACCTCAAATTTAGCATGTTCGAAAATAGGTCTGCTCAATAGTTAAGGTCATAGCCACATAGGTGATTTTGTAAGGGATTTAAGGTGCTTTTAGGCTAAAAAACTTTGTCTGAGAATAGTCATGAGAACAAATATGATAGTTCCTAATGCAGATAGGGTTTAAGATACAAAAACCGTGTTCATTTGTCACGGTTGAACCTAGTATTACATAGAAAGTTCAATATCATCCACTAAGATAGTTTTGGCCAGTGAAGCTAAGCAGCTCACCAGACTTGGTCAGCATTGTGTCATACTTTGTCTGTACACACGTTAACACATTTGGTAAAAATATAACAGCTTGATGAGAAAAGCTTCCGTGTTTGGCTTGGACAGCCTTTGACAATCCTTCAGCATCCCCTGTGGCCCTAGCTCAAGGCAATGCCAAGACCTTGGTAAATGAGCAGTCCAAAGACATTGAGTCCCCAACACTCTCCAGAGCTCCCTGCCCAGAGACCACCCATCATGACTTCAGCAGTGGGACAGGTTCCTGCTCCCACTGCTGCGTAGGAGGGCTGCAGATAGATGGCATTCTCCAGGTCCAGCTGTGCCAGCCCAAGCTTGTCCCTGGGCTCCCACTGCCCCCTGGCCAGTTAGGGCTCCCCACTCGCTGCCAGACTGTCCTGGTTTTAGCCAGGATGGAGTGTAAGCTGCGTGGTTCTTGGCTGCTGGCTGAAACCACAACACAGACACAATGAACCAGAGCACACAAGAGCTCTCTTATTCCCACTGTACAGGGCCAACGTGGTTCATTTGGACTGAAAGAGGCCAGGAGACACACTTTGGGGCACTGAGCAGAGCTGATGGTGTGCCAGGTAGGCCAGAATGGACAGGCTGGTGGTGACCTCTCCAGCCATCACCCCTGAGAGGCATGTCTGCACCCTGTTTAAGCTGAAGAGGATCTGGGATGCCTGTGCCAACAGAGCTGTGAGGGCAATAACCTCCAGCAGTGTGGCTTGTAATCTTCATCTGGCACAGCTCTCTACAAATAGAACATCTGTCCACAGCCTAAAGAGATGTTTCAAAACTGATTTAATTAGACCAGCACAAGCACCCATCTGGACACTTCTAGTAATTTGGCTCCCACTCACCTAGCAAACAACAGCAATGGCTAAAAACTGTTTTCACCTGCCCCAGTTGCAAAGTAGCCAGAAGGAAAGGAGGATGTACCAGCCACACTAGAGCCTTAAACCTTTTGAGGAGTGGTTTACACTGCACCATGCCCTGGTCATTTACTCCATGGGAAACTTTCTCTTATCCTTCTAGCTCTTATGTTCCCTTACACAACAGTACTGGATAGCAAAGCATGTAAATGCTCCCCTAAGATTTAATGCAGTGTTGGATGGGTTAAACAGCCTATGGAAGTGGTTTATCTGCAAACAAAGGGAGCCCCAGCAGAACAGCAGCAACAAACTGCAGAGGGATAGTTATATTTTAAATTAGTACACACATTTCTGCAGCAAGAGACTGGCTATATCCTGAGTTTATATAACTCCTTACTCCAGCTTAGGCCAAATAAAAATAAATTGATGGATTCTAGATGAATTAAAATGTCTACTAAGGATCTGGCATTTATTTAACTAAATTATTTGAAGATAAACCAATACAAGTTTGTGCATAAATGTTAGAAAAAACATATCATTCAGCTTGAAAGAAAAAAATATCACCTATGACAACTGAGAGCACCATTGCTTTTTCAGCACCCTTTGGAGGCTGCAGATAACCCAAGTCTCTAATAGATTTTTCTACACTCTTAATAAAACCCTACAGTTTACATTACTTTTAATGCACCTCATGCTTACTATTCATTGTTAACATCCTTTTTAAGAAATTGGAATTTTAACTAGTTACAGATGGTAGAGATAAAATTGGTCTTTACAAATCTGTGTTTAAAATAGGATTTTCAGGGAGAGGACTGTTTGTATTTGCTAATGTCATCCAGGCTGTCTATTTGTAAACAGGAGTCAAAGGTTTACAAGCTTTAGCCTGTGGCAAATCAGAATGAGGGAAGACCATGAGCAGTGAAACCCCCTGATATGCTGGAGCTGCTTTTTCCATCAGGATAAAGATCAGACAGGGCACAGCAAGGGGCAAGCAGTGAGTTGAGAGGAACAGATGCTCTTCATAAAATTTCTGTTGTTTTTATGGAGAGAATAGTACTGGTAACTCATCAAATGGTCAGATTGGACTTTGTGTGCCCTTGGCCTTTTCCTGGCATTCAGACTAGACCAGGATGGTAAATAGACATGCACACAATAGACAGGGAGATCTCAGGATTCCTGGGCTGTCTGCTGTTTCTGGGAAGTGATACAAGTTCATGGGCAAGAGGGATGCTGCACAAAGCCTCCGTGTGGCCTCTTCCCACTATGGTTTTAGTTACCATTGCAGGTGAGCAGGCTGGGAAGCCTCAGGCATATCCTGCTGCTCCTCAGATGAGCCTGTCCACTGCCCATTCTTGTAATGGAGATGTTCCTCCAGGCAAGAGCACAACCTCTTGCTCTATTCTCTGGCTGCATTAACTTCTCCCTCTGAGATATCAAAAGGAAGCTGAGCTACTGACCATTTGTCATCTGGAAACAGCAGCAGCATTGTGTCCATGCCACACAGCAGATCTCATCTGCCTATCTGCCTCTGGCTCTTCATGCTTTTGAGCATAGAAAGAGCTGCAGACAGCCTGGCTCTGCCCAGGACTCACTGCATCAACAAGGAAGGCACACAAAGGTTTAAAGAATTATGGAAAAAGGAAAGCCCACAGTTTACAGATAAAACTCCAAACCAGAACAACCTCTTTGGTTAATTGGACCCTTGTTTTTGCCAAACCCACTATGTTTGCTAATAGGCAGGGGTGACTCATTGCTACTCTCTCTTTGCAGCCAAAGGTCTCTGGAGAGGACGCTGTTTTGGCTGCTGTTGCTTCTGGACAAGTGGTACCACTCACATAGCATCTCAGTTTCCAGGGCTCACGAGAGAGGACTAGTCTTCAAAAACTCAAAATTGAAAGGAAGGCAGGGACAGTGCATGGGGCTTGGGGCTATGCCCTACACCCTGAGCTTTCCAACAAGTCCCTGCTCTGTAACTGGTGGCTTGCTGCACCCTGGCTGAGGTCTGAAGACAGACCCCAAACAGGGAGAAGTGACTATGACATCTAGGCTCACCATAGCTTCAACATTCACAACAACAAGCACCCTACTTCAGCCAGACTTCTGGCACAACAAACAAGTCTGAGATTTCCATTTCAGGATTTTTCCCAGCCTTCTTTCTACTCACCCAGCTGTAGCACCATGCAGGGGGAGCAAGCAGTTGCATTGCCACCTCCCTGTCACCATGCTGCTCTTTAGACAGGTGTCCCTTTCTGTACCAGATGGATATGGTGACAATCGGGAGGGACATACATAGGGGAAAAAGGTCTTTTCCCCATAGGCCCACTGGGAGCAGGACAGATTTTGACCTTTGGGCTCCTGCTGCTGGGAAGAGAGCTTGGTGGAAAGCCACCCTGACAGGGAATGGCAAATGTCATCCCCCTGTAGCCAGCACTGTGCCTGTGAGAACACGTGGCCACCAGTCACACCACAGGCTACTCGTGGAGAGCGAAGCAAAAGCCTGTACAGTCTGAAGTTAAAATAGATAAATAAACAAATTTGATTTTGAATAATAATGAGACACATCTGTATTAAGAAACCAAGGTTGTTTTGTTAAAAGTGTGCCAATGAAAGCAGTATTTTATAGAGTGTTTGAAAGACTGCCCTTCGAGCTGTCTGTAGCAAACACATGAGAGTTTATGCAGCTTTGATGAATTCAAAGGGGTTTTTTTTCTTTCTATAAGAGCCACTGATGTCTCCTGGAAAAACACTGTATTTACTTTATGCTACTTTCCTTGGCTTTTAAGTTTAGCAGAATGATGATTGCTATAGTGGGCAAAGGCCAGACAACACAATCTCAGGCAGCTGCATTTTTTGCAGCTGTACTTCTGCATTTTTGTGAGAGATGATGGGTTTACACTGACCTGAGGACATAACATGAAAGCTGTTCTTGTGTGTCATTCAGAATCTCGCTTGCTAATGTTAATACACAACAGAAAAAGAGCAGATGGCTCTTACAATTTAGTGGACCATATAACCCCTAGAATTTTTAATTGTCAATGTATAATATTCAACAAAGAAAAATCTGTGGCCATCAGAATGTTACTGCTTTTCTGACAAAGATAACATCCTAATGAGCAGATTAATCACTGTCTCTTACAATGCAAGAAATAGGAGGAATCAAATGAAATTACCAGTTTAAAAGATTTAAGGGAGACAAAAAGGTTTAAGGGAGACAAATGTGTTCTGTGCATAATTAATTTAGCAAATTTGCCAATTATGAGAAACACTGTGAAAAGCCAGAGCTTAAACTCTTTCCAAGTTTATGGATAAAGAGTCCAGCAAAGCTGACAGAAAGCAAGGACTCAGAAAATATCTCCAGTTCAGAAGACCTCAGCTGCAGAGCACTGGATGCAGGAAGATAACCTCCTGGCAAGCATCACTGTGCTTCTCACATCCTTGGGAAGAGTGCAGGAGCCTGGTGCAGAGCATTGCCTGAGAGTGAGGGTACAGGGCTAGAAGGGCTTCTGATCATATTTACCAGAATCATTCATATGTAGCATTAATCCCAAAACAGAGACATGATGAAATGACTGTTATGGATTATTTCATAATTGCCCCGAGAGAACAAGTTGGGACACCAATTGATTTTATGGAGAAGGAACAGCTTATGAGTTTCTGCCGAGACCTAATTTCCTGCATTAACAAAATAAGCAGAATAGATAAAGACTATAAAAGACCAGCTATGCCAATGAAATTGTCTCCAAATGAAGTGTTTTTATATTCTCTCCCATGAGCTGATAAATCTATGAAATTTTTTTACAGTTATATATATAATTACATATATATATATTTTGCACATACATATATTTAGACTTTCCCAAACACAGAGGAAAAACTGAAGCCTCATAAGAAATCACAGCACCTCACAGAAAGAAAAAGAGAATTCTAAGCAGGAAAGACATGAGTTTTGAGCATAGGAGAGTTTTCACTTGCAATTATCCTGTTCAACACCTAATGTGTATTTTAAGCAGTAAACAAAATCACAAATATCACAACAGAACTTTCTGCAGTGCCCCATGAAGATACCTATAAGAAAGATAAAATCAACAAAACAGCTTATTACGTGCCAGCTTACTGTTTATCAGCTAGAAACAAATCTAAGTACATCGTTAATTCAGGCCATCAGAGAATAGATCTGTATTAAAGAAAATTAACTCCATCAGTCAAAGTCAAGCAGAAAAAAAACCCTTTAATAATATCTTTGACATAAAATGTATCCATCATGCTCCAGGGCCTTGAAGAAAAGCTAAGTGAAAACTAGACTCCTTTGGCTGGTAAAGATATATATGTGTATGCATTCACACACATGTGCACACATACACACACTTGTCTGTGATTAAATTATGCCCTGGCTGAGGGAAAAGCAACTGCCTGAACTGATCTGAAAGACTTTAAATTATAAGGAATTTTTTCAGTTTTATATCTTGATTCCGTGCCATAAAACTTAAATAGTTTTATCGCTGAAAGGAAAGGTCATTTTAACCAAGGCAGGAAAAAGCTACTCCATGTTTTATGTATTTTAAACTTTATTTGCAAGTCAATATGTTCTGAATCTCTGTAGGTTTCCATTAAAGTGGAAATTGCAAAACCCTTTACCCTGATGGAAGCTTGAAGCTGATATGCTCTAAGCCCTGCATGACTCCTCTTTTTATATATATTTTATTTGTATTAACAATTATGTACAGAAATTTCTGGGGGACAGATCATTAGAAGTGATTCTGACATACAGTTTGCCTCAACTAGGCAGAATTTCTTCAGAAATAAATTTAAATCAAGGTTACTCTTTAAAATGCAAAAAGGCTCATGGCACAGTGCTGCCATGGAGTTGCAACTGCAAAATAACATTGAGTTTATTGTCATCATGGTAAATTATATCCATAGATACTTGAATGAGAAGCCTGAGCAAAACTACAATAGCCTGAGCACTACTACAATAAGACAAAGTTATATTCACTGATGATGGAATTGAGAAGAGTGTTCTCTGTAATCCCTTTCCTTTGTAAGAAATATGCCTGCTTTGGCATAACCAACACATAGCACTCACTGCCTTGGGCTGTGTGCGCACTGCAGGTGCAGCCCAAGACTGTGCCTTCCGTGGATATGATTGTGTGCTGCCTGTGTGTCCTGCTTGCCCTTTTTGAAGACTGGGGTGATATTTGCCATCTTCCAGTCTTCAGGCACCTCTCCTGATCTCCATGACTTTTCACAGATGATTGTGAGTGGCCTGGCTATGAGGTCCAGCAGTTCTCTCAGCACTTGTGGGTGCATCCCTTTGGGGCCCATGGACTTGTGGGTGTCCAGTTTAATTAGATGTTCTCTGACCCAATCCTCTTTGACCAAGGGAAAGTCTTTTTCCCCACCTTCATTCACCCTGGTCTCTTGGGTCAGAGATCCCTGTGGGCTGATCTTATCTGTGAGGACTGATGCAAAGAAAGCATTCAATAACTGCCATCTCTGCAGCCTCTGTTAGCAGGGTCCCCTCTCCATTAATTAGTGGGCCCACATTATCCTTTGTTTTCCTTTTGGTATTTGTGTTATTTTAAAAATCTCTTTTTGTTATCCTTGTTGGCCTTGGCCTTTCTCATCTCATATCTACCTGCTCTGGCCACCCCTCTATATTCACTCCAAGTGGCCTGACCCCACGTCCACCTCCTGTGCATTTCTTGCTTATGTTTCGATAATGAGAGAAGCTCTTGGTTCATTCAGAGAGGATTCATACACCCTTGGCTGAATTTTTTCTCGTTAGGATGCATCATTCTTGAGCCTGGAGTAACTGAGCTTTAAATAACAACCAACTCTTTTGGACCCCTAAGAGGAGATAAACAGGAGTATGGCTGGTGCTCTGCTAGAGTCAGAAATGGCTAGTGATCAGATACTAGATCTCACCTGCACTTTAACAAAAAAACTGCAAGAATTATGCTGACTTCATCCATTTTAATGTCCCATGAGAGAATTGATTTGAAATACAAAATGGCAGTTCACAATTATTTAAGAAAAGCAGAATCTGAAAAGGGCTTTGGAAATAACCTGATTTTACATCAGCAGAGCAATATTATCCCTAGTGTTACTGATGCTATTTTACTGATGAAGAAATGGAAGCATGCAAGATTAAATAATTGCCATGAAATAGACGTTTCTGACCGAGGAACAGAAATTAGATCTCCTGAAGGAAAATTCTGTGCTCTGTTTTCTTTCTTCCTCTCTGTGAGTTTGATCAAATGCCACTAATAAGAGAGAGATTTGCATTTGATTTCAGTATGTACAGAAGCAGGCTGACAAATGATTATGTGTATCAAATTGAAGTTATCATATCACAGGAAAAACTGTCATTCTTCTAAGTGAATTTATGTCAGGCAAATTTGCATCAGACAAATTTGTGTCAAACAAAGGGAGACAAAGATCTCTCCTCTCCTCTCCTCTCCTCAAAAAAATTCCCTGGATTAGCCAAGTCTCGCTGGCAGTTGCACAAGCGCCGTGGGACTCGTGTCCCGGGAGGCTCTGCCCCAGGTGTGCCCTCCCGGTGGGCAAGGAGGCTGCCCACTCCACCCCTCCGTGACTTGATTGCACTAGAGCAGCTCAATCTCAGGAAATTGCTTGTTACTTTTACTGTGTAAATAAAGCTTCCTGGTTCAATAACCCCTGGATGGTGTCTTGCCTCTCTGTGCTGGGGGTTGGGGATATCATTGCCCATTGGGTTTGATGGGGCAGGGCTGGAGATGGGTGCAGGAGCTGTCTCCTCTCCCTCTCCTCTCCCTCTCCCTCTCCCTCTCCCTCTCCCTCTCCTCTCTCTTCTTTTCTCCTCTTCTGAATATCTCTTGCTTATTAAACTCTTTTTAAAGACTTGTCAGGATATATTGCAATAGTAGGCTATAGTAGTTAACCAAACAGAATGATAGACTCTCCATAATAGCATGAGTTTTTCACTTTCAAGGTTTGTACAAATTAGAAAACAAATAAACGAGATAATATTTTCTTCTTCTTCATAAGCTTTTTACGTGGAGATTTAAAGCTACCTGCCTGAATTGTCCAAGTCAGAAATAGAGAGGAAAAAAATTAATGTCAGTGTTACTTCAATAATAAAAAGCTCTTAAAACAGATTTTTGTAAGAACAATCCAAATATTTCTTCAAATAAGCAAAGCTGACACTTACATCTTCACAATACATGGTAATTTATGGATTAAAACATTCCAAACAACTTGGACTGAGACCCTGCAAATCCAAACAGTCCACCATAGAAATGGTTCTCATCAGGAGATGAATGAAAGAAAGCAAGACAAAATTCTGAAGGACACACGTTGGCTACGTGGCTCAGTGAATGCTGCAGTGGGGACAGGCATAAGGATACATATGGAATTAAACAGACCTTTGAATGCCTTGTGCTGAAATCTGTTATTTCCATATGTGTAGAGTAGACTCTGCCAGATTGGGATCACAGTTTTTTCCTCTTTGAATAAGTACAACTTTCCAGAGCCATGAGGGCACTGACGTCCCTGAAATCCCTGCCAGCCTCTCCTGGGTCATCCCATTACCCTGCCCATGGTCCAGGACCCCACTCAGCCCAGCTGACCCTGTCCCACAGGCTGATAACCTGGTATGTCCTCAGATGCAGGGGGTGCCTCTGTTCTTCCTCCAGGCTGCCCTGGTCCCTGCTGTGATGAGCTCTGGATGGTGAGATCCTGCCCTGCTATCCTGTTCCTTGTGAGTTCCATTGCTCCCAGTCCCAGGGAGCAGCCAGTCCATGCCCAACACAAGTACCACTACAAGAAATGAAGTTGCAGAACATCAATCCCATCAACTAGAAATGCAGGTCCCATGTGAATGCCTGCTGGGTTCCAATGGCCTGCCAGAGGGTGAGCTTGGGTGGAGCTAGCACTGCTATGAAGTCTGATGTGAGGCAGGATGCATTGTCCTTTCTGTTCCTTAATGGAAAGAGAAGTCTTTGTTTCAATAAGAAAATACCATGCCATGCAGAATTTAAATGGAATTTTATTTTAAAGCTCTGAACTGCTTAGAGCTGTCTTTCTAATGTGCATAGCCTTCAGACTTGCGAAGAGGTCAACCTCACCGAATATAAAAGGTTTCATTTAATCAGGAAGAAGCATACTTTAAAAACCTGCTATTACCCAAATGCAGACATTACATAAATTTAATTCTATTTTTATATCTTCCTGGCTCCAGTCTCCTGAATCTGACATTAACCATAACAATCACACATGTGACTAAAGCAGGCCAAATTCTCCTTTGGCTATTCCAGTATAAATATGGAAGTAATACTATTGAAGTAATAGCTTTGAGGTAGACTCCCTCCACAAGAACAGGACTTTTCTCAGAACTGCCAGAGTCAGGGAAGTATGCTGACTTTGAGGCCAGGTTTACACTGACAACTTAGAGCACTAGCGTGGAGAAGACCACTGGGGTTGACATGAGAGCCTGGCAGTCCCAGGGGCTGGGGACAGAGGTTAATGTGGGTGGCATTTTGAAAAGTACATGATGCTTCAGAGCTCTTGTGCCATTTTCAAAATGCCTTAGGCTTTCAGAAGTTCAAGCCCCACTGACTTACAGTAAACCTTAAGCTTTGAAATGCATTTATCATTTGTGCCAATGAGACACAGCCACCTAAGTCTCACACCTCGTGAGATTCAGCTCACAGTCACAAACTCTCCCTTAAGACTGACTTCAGTATCATGTTGAGGCTCTCTCTTTGCTGCTCCTGAATATGCCAACACTACACCAAGGGTCAAAAGATGGAGACCTTGCAGCTAACTCTGGGCAGAGGATATTGCAGTGCCCTCTGGATGTAGTCCTGCAAGAAAGCAATCAGCATTGGCATGGCAACAGGCTGCTCAGGCACTGAGCCGTGTCAGGTGTGCACAGCCTGGGGCTCATGTTGCTGTCCTGAGCATCTGTGTTACCTAGGTAAACAAAACTTCCAGTTTTCCACCTGGAATAGCTAACAGATATCTGTGTTACAAAGCATACACTTTGTACACTAAAAAACATTGCTAACTTAACTATGACTGTTTGCACTTTGGGAAAATTTGCTCATGCCTAACCATGGACAGATGTCCTCTTCCATGTACAGCAGAACAGGGATAAGAGGTTGGCACATGGCTGCTCCCTGCCCCAGGTCACAGCCTCCACTGCTCCTCTGTTGGAGAAGTTTATGGGAGCTTTTCCCTACTTGCTTCAGGGAAAATCAACCAGCTTAGTCCTGCCCAAGCATTTAAATTGCTCCTTTGGTCTTTGCTTAGTTTGCTGTAGAATGTAGTCTCTGGCTGGATGCCTACTTTTCCACAGGGTTCCCAGAAAGGCACAGTGCCTGGGTGATATAATTTGATGAACTTCCAGAAGAAAACAATGCGCTGGGGGAGGAGTGTTCCTTTGAGGGTTTGGAAGCTTTCTTCTCTTCATGTTTATCTTTTCAAATGGGGTTCTTCAGTGCAATGTGCTGTCACCAAGGGAGCAACTGGGTGAAGGAGAATCCATCTTCAGAGGTGTCTGTGATCGAATAAATAACATTTACCTTGAGAGGATGATAATTAAGCCATGCCCAGGGACTACAATATATTCAGCCATACATTCAGTGAAGTTCCCAAAGTTGTTCTTGCTTTGCTGACTGGTCTCCATCAGTCACTCCAATGCAAAGTGATGGGAGCTCTTTCTGGACTTTTGCTCCCAACGCTCAGGTGCAAACACAAGTGAGCTCAAGGCAGTGGAATTCTGTCCCCTATGGCTTGTGGCAATAATCTATGACTTTTGTTCTTGTTTGCCCCCATGTGCCTTGCAGTCTGACTTTTTATTTTTGCACCCTCTGTTTTTCCTCTTTCCATGCCATCCAAAATGATTTTCCTAGCCTGCTCTATTTCTCTTCTATCATCTCAAGGCTGGTAAAGCAGAATGATCTAAGACAGGAGATGAACATTTTCCTGGCAAGGGCTGGGGGTGAACCAAGAAGAGGAAACCTGCTTGAACTGAAAGGCACTCCACAGGAGATGGGCACATTGCTCTAGGCATCTATCCACATCTTTAGATGCCTACATGCTTCCATATGTTTTATTACTCTTCAGATTCATAACTAACCCTTCAAATTGTAGGTGATCCCTGAAGACAACGTCTGATTTATGGCTTCTGCCTTGTTTTATTTTATTTTAAGAAAACAGAGAAAACCTTTTTAAGGAAGCCTGTACCTGAGATGTAGGGACACACATATCCTGAGCCTTTCAGTGTTAAATCTTGGCCATTTTTCACTACATTGCAAGCAAACATATTATTGTCTCCATGTTATTTGCCAACTGTAAGCAACTGGCCTAGCTTCTCGGCTCTCTGTCAAAACAAATTCTGTCAGGTTTTAATTATTTGTGTGTTCTGGTACAGCTGGCAGTGAAACTGTTTTGCCTGCCAGCATTTTTGTTAAAATTTCCCCCAGCTGAGTCAACCTATCTCACTGATGCACACCTTGACCAGGTTTTAGGGCATGTTTTGGAAAAACAACCTTCCAAATAATGTGAACACCTGGAACCAGAGAGACTATGTTTCAAGTCAAATACTGAGAAATAAAATTGCTCCCACTCCTTTGGCAGGTTTGAACCCTTCAGGCATGTGGACACAACAGACTTTTGTGGATCATGTTTTGAGAGGGAAAAGACAGGCATAGCCATTGAGATTTCAACCGAATTGTTGAAGGTGTCTCTCTCTGCTTCTCATCCTGACTTATTACTTACTTCTTCACCATGTTTCTCCCACCACAATTCCTCGATGGGAGAGCTGGGGAAGGTCTCTATGTCTCACAGTGGGGATTTAAGGTAGGGATGTGAGGTAGTATGGGCCTTTGCTTTTGGAAAGCCAGAAGATGTATAGACTGTCTTGTTCTGCACCACCAATCCATTGACTGTTCTGCAGACAGAAAAGGCCAACAAACATCTCTTCTACATGTTGTTGCACAAGGAAGTTAAAACACATCTTCTACTGCTCAAACAGTTGTGTATATGTATTGGAAGTGAATTCAAGCTGGCAAGGAAAGACAAAAGTAAGAACACAGCCAGGATAACTAGTGACTAATAGTTACTGGCTCATGACCCAGCTTTTATTTATAACAGATTCATGGGAAATCTTCTAAGATTGTTTCAAAACAATGCCAATTAGTAAATTTTAGAATTAAGCTCTACATAGCTGGATGAGGAAGGAAGATTAGATCATATACCAGGAAGTCTCAAAACTGAGAATTTTGCTCCAATTCATTAATTCTGAAGTTTAAAAAAATTTTAATGGCATAGTCTGAGTATACCAGTAATGAAATGAGATTTCCTCTGCCTAGCACCCAGCTTCAATAGGAATGCAACTTATAGAGCATGTTCTCAAGGTAAATCATAGAATACTTTGTGTTGGAAAGGGCATTTAAAAGTCATCTAGTCCAACTCCCCTGCAATGAGCAGGGGCATCTTCAACTAGATCACATTGCTATGGGCCCCATCCAACCTGGTCTTGAATGTTTCCAGAGATGGGACATCCACCACCCCTCTGGGCAACCTGTTCTAGTGGTTTTCCACCATCATTGTAAAAATTTTCTTCCTTATATTTAATTAAATCTTGTCCTATCACAACTGGCCCTACTAAAAAAGCCTGTCACTAACTTTCTTATAAGTACCTACTTTAAGTACTGCCTGTCATCACAGGAGAGGTGCTCCAACCCTTTGATCATCTCTGTGGCCCTCCTCTGGACCTGCTCCAATAGGTCCATGTCTTTCCTATGCTGTGGACCCCAGAGCTGGATGCAGCACTCCAGGTGGGGTCTCATGAGAGTAAAAAGTAGAGGGCCAGAATCACCTCCGTTGACCTGCTGGTCATGTTCCTTTTGATTCTTTAGATTTGTCACCTTAACAGACTGGGACAAGATTTTAGGTCCAGAATAGCTTTTTTGATTTTTTCCAACATCTAATGAATGAAATGACCTTTGGAACAGTGATGGACCATTCTGTGATTCTATGATTAAAACTGATCAGCATGTCCATTATCTTGCAGTGAATGCCTTGATGTGTACTCTTGCTCTACCTTATGGTTCTGAAATCTATTGAAATGCCATTTCCTAAAGTTGGAATAACATTATTCTAACCCTGTGTTCATATCATTCTCATTATTATTTTTGGTGGTGGTTATGATGATGACTGTTATTGTTGTGAAGAAGAATACTATGTGCTTGTTCTAGCTTTCAGTATTTTGAAAAAAATTTTGAACTCCTCAAATGTTGTTTTTCCCTGAAGAAAAATTACTTGGCATATATAAATGACTTTGTCTCCTACCCTAGTTTATGGAGAAAGGTTTGTATCTTTGAAAAGGACAAGCAGAAGCCAAGAACAAAGTGTAATTTATGACTCACTTTCTGCCTACCAGTTAACTCTCTGGGAACAAATATTTCACTGCAACATAGGTGACTCCTGAGAAAGTGATCTGGGAGGTCTATTACACCCTCTAACTTCATAAGCCCACGTGAACTGAAATCTCTGATTTTGGCCTCCTAATTCAGCCCGAAATTTCAAAAGCCTGGCCATATGTTCTTATTCACCTTTAGCATTATCATTTGCCTTTTAAAGCACTCACCAGAGCATGGGTACAACACTGTACATCCTTCCTAGGTTTGAGGAGAGTCATACCTTCCAAGAGACTGCTGTAAGAACAGACAGGCACCTTTCCTCTCTCCCTTCCTCCCTTCTTTTAGAATCACTACTACTATGCACTAAGAAATGCAAGAGTTTGAAGTAAAATGCAAGAGAATTCCCGATTCTGTGGCCCAGTGCATGGTTTTACAAATGTCATCTGTTGGCTACCACTGTTGGAAACAACTTTCTGTATTCTTCCCAAGCCTAAATTCAGGACTGTAAATATCATCAACTGAACATTATCACCATTTTCTCCCAATCCCAGCTCTGTTCCCCATCCTGTAATCCTATCACTTGGCTTCACAGCCCCATCACTCCTGAAGATCCCTGACCCATAGATAAAAGCTCCCTAAGGTCCCCTCTATGTCTTCTCCTTCCCAAACAAGTTCTCCAACCACAATGTTCCAGTCAACTAAGGCACATCCCTATCCTAACAACTGTGTTCTCCTCACCTTCCATGAATGACATTTTTCCCATGGTATTTTCAGAAATACATGTCCCAGAATAATTAATTTCCTGCAGGCATATGAGAAGAACAGCAGGGGAGGTCTGGGAGATGGAAACAGCTTCACACATCAATAAGTTGCTGGCCAGCCAGTGACAGAAACAGCAGTGTGAAGGCTCTTACTCTGATTTGTAAAGGATCCTGGACATAGGCAAAACCAGCAGTTGTGGAGATTGTTGTTGCTTGGCTTACATGCAACACAGTGTGAGAACATCTATCCTACTGACTCAGACTTTCATCTGACAAAGGGCAGGGTTTTTTTTCCCAGTGCTTGATCCTTAGTTTGTGTTTGCTTCTTATCCATCAGCTTTGTGTGAAATGCATATGCAGCCTTAAGCATGAACTCACTCCCTCCAAGCTGTTCCCTCCTGGCTAAGTGCTTAAAGTTGTTCTTCTCTGCAGAGAGCTTTGTTGTCCCTGATTTAAGTCCTATGAAAATCCATGAGCTTTATTTGGGTACTCTCAGCAGTACATCAGAGCAAACGTCACTGTGAAGTTTGTGCTTGTAGCTGACAACTGCCTTGGAGTTATCATTTGCTGCTGTGCTGTAAAGTTAAGCATTCATATGCTAATCCACTCTTGGAGGCTGTTGTGCCTGACTGTACTGTAAGGCTTTATCAAATTACAGCAAAATTAATAGTTTGGTTTCTGCCAATTAGATGCAAGATGCTTAGTATGAAAAGCAGAATATATATCACTGAAGATAATTTTGGGGCATTGTTTATTTCTCTCCAACCACAATATTTTCGTGATTTTTTCTGCATTACCACTGATACTAAGACAGTTTCTATGTTTCAATTCTGTAAAACAGAACAGATTCTTCATAAAGACTGTATGTGTACATGTTTGTGCAAAAGCTGGCCTTTTCCCTGCTGAATAGATCCAACCATGCCATATACCAGATGAATTATCATGAACTGCAAATAAATATAATGGTTTGGGGTTTTAAATCAATCAGTCGATGCCAATCAGTATCACAGAGAAGGGAATGGGAACAACAATTTCTAGATTAATTCACTCTGCAACTACTTTAACTCTGAGCTTGAGGATAAATCTAGTCATCAGTGGTGTTCCCCTGGGCTCAGTATTGGGGTCAACCCTGTCTAATATCTTCATCGATGATCCTGACAAGGGGATCAAGTGCACCCTCTGTCGCTTTGCAGATGACACCAGGTTGGGTGGGTGTGTTGATCTCCTGGAGGATAAGAAGGGTGTGCAGAGAGATTTGAACAGGGTGGATCAGTGGGCTGAGGCCAACAGTCCGAGGTTTAATAAGGCAAAGCACCAGGTTCTGCCCTTGGGTCACAACAACCCCATGCAGCACTACAGGCTAGGGGCAGAGTAGCTGGAAAGCTGCTCAGCAGAAAAGTACCTGGGGCTGCTCATTGCCAGCCACTGAACCTGAGCCAGCAGTGTGCCCAGGTGGCCAAGAAGGCCAATGGCATCCTGACTTGTGTCAGAAATAGTATGGCCAGCAGGACCAGGGCACTGGTGAGGCTGAGCCTCAAATCCTGTGTTCAGTTCTTGTCCCCTCACTGCAAGAAAGACATTGAGGGGCTGAAGCACATCCAGAGAAGGGCAATGAAGCTGGTGAAGGGTCTGCAGCATAAGTCTTATGAGGAGCAGGTGGAGGAGCTGGGGTTTAACCTGAAAAAAAGGAGGACCTTATTGCTTTCTGCAGCTATCTGAAAGGAGGAGGTAGTGAGGTGGAGGTCAGCTTCTTCTCCCAAGTAACAAGTGACAGGATGAGAGGAAATGATGGTAAGTTGTGCCAGGGGAGGTTTAAATAGGATATTAGTAAAAATTTCTTCACAGAGAGCATTGGAACAGGCTGCCCAGGGAAGTCGTGGAGTCCCCATCCCTGGAAATGTTCAAAAAACATGTGGATGTGGTACTTGATGACATGGTTTAGTGGTGAACATGGTTGTGGTGCTCAGTGGATGGTTGGACTTGATGATCTTATCTTAAAGGTCTTTTCCAACCTTAATAATTCTGTGATTCCATGAGTCACTGTAAATAAAAAGGTAGATTGCATTTCACAGCTATTTTGCTCAATTCCCCAATCTATTTCTTCTTTTTCTCTCCAAAGAAACCAGTGGACTCTGATTTCCTTGAACGCTCTAAATTAGCTCTGAAGGAATGGACAACTTGAACAAAAAGCCCCACAGAAGTTTTCGTAGAAGACAGCAAAGGAACTAAAAACACCAGCTTGACTTGCAGATTCTCACCTGACCCATGACTGACTCTCTACTAATGCAACATTAACTAAAGACATTTTTGTACATCAGGTACTGCAACTCCTCAACATGTCACTCTTTGTATCCCAGTATACAGTGAAACAGAGAAATCCAATTTCCATTCAATGGTTTATGAGAACACCCAAATACCATATATAAAGCTTTCTACAATTTTCTTGCAAAGCTTTAAGCAACTTTCTTGCAAGATCGTGCAACGTGGTTCATTTCACAAGACAGCCCAAGACAGGCTTAAAAAAACCCCAACCAGGTAGCAGCCCATTCACACTCCATCCATTCCCCTAGGGCAGCTGCCTCATTCCACCTGACTGATTAGGGTGAAGAAGACCTCCTACATGGATTTTGGTAATGCAGAAATCCCAGGTGGATCTCTGTACCTGTGCATAATGCATCACAGTGCCATACTTACTTGCATATTCAGAGCCATCTGCATGTGACTAGAGTGTTGTAGTATGCATAGTCTCATTCACATGTATTTTTTCCAGATCTGAGGATGTTTGTGTTGCTGTACATTACAAGCTTTGCCATCTATACAAGTGAACAACCACTTCAGAGCCAGCTCAAAGGAGAAAATTACTACACCAGATACATCTGTAGCATCCCTGGTTTGCCAGGCCCTGCAGGTCCCCCTGGAGCCAGAGGATCCCCCGGGCCACATGGACGCATTGGTCTTCCAGGAAGAGATGGTAGAGATGGCAGAAAGGGAGAAAAAGGTGAAAAAGGGAGTGCAGGTATTGAATATTTGTGTAACCTAACACAATAGTACAACAAAGCAAGACCTTTCATCATCACCATTACACATATATGATGAATGTGTGTATGTGCCTGTGTGGGTTTAAGTGTGATGCATGTAAATATATAGCGAGAAAAAGAAAATATGCAGATATATTTTAGGTAAGTCTAATATGCACACACAGATAACAGTGTAAAGAACTGTAAATGCATAACCTTCCTGCATATATATGCTAAGAAAAAGTTTGGGAAGAATGAAGCATGTGTGATGTTAAATAAATAGTCTTAACAGTGTCATTAGCCTGGAGTAAAAGATCAGCAGGTACTTAGGTACACACTCAAAATGCTCTAATTGTAGGAGATATTTAGTGCACAAGTACCATTACACAGGTAGCTGTGCTGCTGTCCTTCCCAGCAGCAGTGCCTGGAGTTTAGTCAGCAGTAGACTGGTTACATATAAAATTATTCAATGTGTAATCAAGACACATGAAGAAAACTAGGAATATAGAAATAAAGAACCTGCAGGCTATGGAGCCTGGTCACTTGTTCCAACCTGGCATTCTATTCCTTTTACAAACTCACTACAAGATCTTGAAAGTATTTCGGGAGTATTTAGAAATTTTGACCATGTTTTGCTTGTTTGTTCAGGCACACATAGTAGCCCACACAATCGTTTGCTCAGATGATATGTGCAACGTTTAACTAACTTAAAATGTTTTTGAAGGTTTAAGAGGAAAGACTGGGCCATTAGGACCAGCTGGAGAGAAAGGAGACCAAGGTCAGTCTGGTAAAAAAGGACCTGGAGGATTGAGTGGTGCCAAAGGCGAAGTAGGTCCAGCTGGACCACCTGGACCTAAGGGAGATAAAGGAGACCGAGGAGAGCCAGGTGCACCAGGGGTCTGTAAGTGTGGGAAGATAGTGCTGAAATCTGCCTTTTCTGTTGGCATCACCACGAGCTACCCGGAGGAAAGATTACCAATTGTATTCAATAAAGTTCTCTTCAACGAGGGGGAGCATTACAACCCTTCCACAGGGAAGTTTATTTGTGCCATCCCAGGGATTTATTATTTTTCTTATGATATCACCTTAGCAAACAAACATCTTGCGATTGGGCTGGTTCACAATGGGAAGTACCGGATAAAGACATTTGATGCAAACACAGGGAATCATGACGTAGCTTCTGGATCCACAGTGATTTACCTTCAGCCAGAAGATGAAGTATGGCTTGAGATCTTCTACACTGATCAAAATGGTCTCTTTTCTGATCCAACATGGGCAGACAGCTTGTTTTCTGGATTTCTCTTATACGTTGATACAGATTACCTTGATGCTTTATCAGATGAAGATGAACTCTGAAGCTGATGTCAAATGACTTTCAAACTGGACACCCAAGCACAGGACTTTATCTAGCTGTGTAGGGGACATGAAGTTGAAAAAAACCACCCCATAAATCTGGGAGTTTATTCTTGCTTAGATAGGAACCAAAACTGAGCTTGTAAGGACGTTTCTAAAATCTAAGCTGGATTTTTTTACCGAACAGCAGGGATATGAAAAGGAACTGCAATTAACCAAAGACTGCATCACTCCAGGACTGACTCTTCCTGAAAGTTATGTTTATAATACTATTTAAACAAATTCATGATACTGTACATTGGATTTTATGTAAAATACATTAAGTTGCAATGTAGAATGGATATTTTGTATATGACATTAAAGTAAAATTGAACAATTGACTTCAATATCATCTTTGGTCATTTTAAGACAGGCAATACATTAAAAAAAGATAAAGCATTGAATTTTAAATGAAGAGGAATAAAACAGGAATGTGTGCTTCAGGATGCCACTGAACAGGTCACAAAGACAGTCCCATCTGGTATTTAAACCAACAAATAACATTCATAGCTAACCAACCTCCCAATAAATACATGAAGATTTGTACTGGCTAAGGACTACGCAATAACAGTCATTAAAGAACAGAGAAAAGGTATGAAACATATCAAGAAATTAAAAACTGGGAGACCTGAAAACTCAGAGATAGACAGTCAGTATTCAACATGGGTATTTTCAGTGTATTTCCAAGTGGGTTTGCTATTCTTTCAATGTTATCCCATACCTTTATGAGAAATGTGGAAAAAAAACCCAAACCTTTTGCTGAAGAAAATTATGGATGCCAAAAAATGATAGAACAGTAACCAGTAATGAGAATAAATTACATGGAACAAAGTGAGTCACACCATAAAAGCAGACTTAGTTATATTCCAATATGGCCAAATGCAATGAAATAAATGTAGGTCACACACGGGATGAAAAACTGCATTCAGGAATCAGTGAACTTGGGAAAGGTACATGGGACCTCATGGATCATCAGATAAATGTGAGAGATCAAAGTAGGCTGTTGCTATGAGATAAATGTATTATAAATGGAATTAAAAGTAGGAGTAAAGAGTAGGTATTTAGGAAGCTGCTAATTCTGTCAGTGTTTCAAAAACTAACTCGAAAACTGATAAAAAATGGGTTTTAATTCTATTCAGGCAGATTACACGAGAGATGTAACAAGGTCAACTTATTCTTCTTGTCAATGATGTTAAGAGGTGATTTGATCACAGTCTGCAAGTTCCTGCCTGGAGATAAAATTTCTGGCAGTAGGTGGCACTTCCCTCTATCAGATAGCAGCACAGCAAGATCCATTGGTGGTGAAAAACTGTATCAATCTCCACTGGAAATGAGGAAACCATTTTACCAGTGGCAGTAATCAATCATTGTAAAAGTATCTAGGAACATCATGAGTTCTCCAGCATTCAACACCTTTAAGTCAAAACTGGCAACGTTTCATTGGGTGCTCTTACTATCCAAGAATTTACAATCTTCTTTTATTCATCCCAGATTTACAGAAAGCTGCTATTTCTAACAGTTACTCAGACAATGTGAAACACTAGTGGTCTGTGTTGCACAGCTCTTGGTCCCACTTTAGTTAGGACCAAATCAGAGGGAAATTTCTAGGTTATTTTCTGTGCACTTGACTGAATTAAGAAAACTGCAAACAGATAAAATAAGACAAAAATACAGCTGAGATTGCAGAATGAGCACTAGAGTTATGTATGGACCATTAGTCCTTGCACCCTGTATCCCTTGTTTCCTCCCACATGAGCCCATGTTGCTCTGAGAGCATGAGTGCTGCTTTACACAGTGAACTGGTGCAAAGTCCTGTCCACAAATCAAACGGGCAATGCTTGTACAACCCTTATTTTATTTGACAGTGAGAGATGTGTCGTAGAAGACAAAAGTGGATTATTTTTCTACCTAGACATGTAATTTATTAGTGTCATACAAGGCCTGCTTTCTGTGAAAAATATGAAAGAGCACACTTAGAGATTCAGTTTATCACTCTGCTGTACAATCATTTATACATCTGCAAATTAAGCACAATATGAGTGCAAAATGCAGCCCAATCATCTTTTACAACAATGATTGATGCCAATGCTTCACAGCCATCAGTGCCTACACAAGGCACAAAGACCATCAGGATTGCTCAGTGCTGTCTGCACTGAATTCCACAGGACAGAACTGATGATCAGGCCCATGATTTCCAGAAAGCATAATTCAATAGATACAGGACTAGACCTATAATATGCACTATGTAGCAAAAGCAACTAATAGAAGTATTTAAGTAGATGGTTGTCTTAAAAAATATGGAAATAGGTTTATGACATTTGAATCAGTAGAAAATTTGTTAGAAGTAACAAGTCAGTTTTTATTAGAATGAGAAAATCTTCTATAAAGCCAAGCTTAAGAAAAGAGTATGACTGATTTTCTTCAGGCTCTATAGGAATATATTTGGTAGTTATAATACATCTGGAAATTTTCAGATGAAACAAATTTTTCTCCATTGAACAGGGAAAAAAATAGAGCTTTATAGTGAAATGTTCCTGGTTGCAATCCTAACTAAAAGCAAGCTGCTTCCATGTAATAATCTTGCAAAAATTAATCCAATATAAAAGAGATATTTTAACCACACCTATGTTGAAAATGACATCATGGGAATATGTAAACCAAGAGTTATTGCTTTCCTTTACTTAGTCATTTTAGATCTATGCTTGTACGATGATAGAAAAGTAACTTTAGCTTCCCTAAAGTTTTCCCATTTGGATTTTGTATTTTTTTGTACAGTTTAATATTTTGGCATGAACAGTTCAAAAAAAGTAATTCTGTTGAATTATTCCTGTGGGTTTTGGCAAGAAGAATCCTTTTACTACATGTATGGCTAACATATGCATACAAATAGCATATGTTCCTGCCCTCATTAAGGATCTCAAGACATTTTCCTAAAGTAAGTCATTGCTATTGCTAGTATATTACTTGAAAATATTACTTGATGACATGATATTTCATTTGGGGCATTCTTCTGTCTAAATCTGAATTTATATGGAAAATATCTTGGGCTGATGTCTTCCTACTATTCACACCAGTGGGTGGGGAGGTCTAGTTTCAAGATGTTGTAGGATAACAAAGAGCAAAATCTCTTTGAGATTAAATTTTAAATTAGTCAAAGATCTCTACATGATATAATGGTCATTCTACATATGCCATAATGCCATATAAAATTAGGCATCCAGACCAGATTAGTCACCTAGACTTTGCCTACAGTCAACAAAGAGAAATTAGTGTCACTAGGAGAAATTCTTAGGTGGAAGAATGTCTTTGCTGTAGTATCAACCCTTGGGATTCCTGATCAAGGCTGCAAGAACTCATACAACCTCAAACCACCACATTACTTGTTGCAGTTCATTTAACACTTCATTTCTATTTACCTTCCACAGGTCACCCACTATGTTCAGTTCATATTCATTCACTAAGACACTAACTGAATAGCCTAGTTTTCACTGACTGGTTTATTTATTGATTTATTTATCCATTGGCAGGTAATTCATACTCAGAATATCTATACTGATAAGCATTTAGAAGTCATATTCAGTTCCCTGCGACTCCTTAGGACAACACTCCCAACTGAGGCTATGCCAGTATTTTTGAGGCATGATTCTTCCTCATGTCCACAGGAAGAAATTTCCAAATACTGTCATGAATTTCTCAGTCTCTGATATTTTTTTTTGTCCTAGCTGCATACATCAGATCAGTTCATGAAATTTACTACCTAAGGGAAGAAAAAAATTAGACGTATTATCCACATATCTTTTAATAGCAAATATACACAAAGTAAAAGGTGTCTTGGGTTATTTGGCATTTGGCTTATATCCCTCAATTCTGAGTATAATTGTGGTATGATCCACCAGATACCTGCTGGAAGAGATGTAAGGAGAACTTTCCTCTATGCTGATTGTTCCTGCACCAGCAAGTATTAATACAAAATTTCTCTTACCTGGCTTTAATGTCTGAAAGATCAAAGATCGTACCTTAGGCTAAATTAGTTGTTAGCTCTCCTGTCACTATTTCAAGGAAATAGGTGGGGTAAATCTTGGGTAAATCTCTGTTTGGATGACCCTGTGTTAAAGACCTACATTAAAAAAGGAGGAATCAGGAGGTACCTATCTCTTCACATTACCTCTATCTAAGTGACTAACTTAGGTCAGCCTTTAACTTTCAGATGGTGAAAGTTGAATAAGATGTTCTCTTCAAGAACAGTCCACTAAGTGGAAAAATTGGTGTAATTTCATCTGGCAATTTATATGTCTCACAAATAGTGAGAAGATGTGGATTGATGAGAACACCAAAGTACACTTATAATGACGAAGTGACCTCTTGTCAGACCTTTCATAAATTATTGTTCAAGTTCCTCCTGGGATAACTCCAACTGCAGTAACTTGGCTGGTCTCCAGAATATTTTGCAATATATTAAGATGGGCTAGTAATCCTCTCATGAATCTCCACATTCAGTACATTTAAATATATATAACATATTGAACTTTTAAAGGATATTAATTTTAGGTGTTGAAAACCTAAATGGAACCCAGAGTGATTCTACTTATACCAAACCCCAAAATAATACATTTGGGTTTTTCCCAACTTTAAAGCACCTGTCAAAATTCTCAATACAATACAAAACACAAGGCAGCATTTGTAAAATCATGCCTGTGAAAGAATTTATTACATGTTAACAAAGGGACCAAAACTCTTTTTCTTTTTAAGAAGCAGATGGGAGTTCTAGAAATGAGTGAATTGTATGAAGGAAATGTACCAGCAGTCGCTTTTCTTTCTCTACTTTCAACAAAGTGTTATCTCTAGGCTCAGAAGAAAGTGGTAAGGACTTCTATTTTTTGAGTTGAAGAACAACCTCTTTCATCATCTGAAAACTTACCTACCACTACCTGTCCCTTCCATGCTGCTGTGCCTTCCACCTGTGTCAGATGTGTACATGAACACAGACTTCAAAACAGAGTGTGACAAATTGCAGGAAATGTTATTTGTGATTTCATTCATGTTTGAATAAGGTAAAATCAGTTTAAAATAATCAAGATGAGCAGAGTTTGTTCTTCCTTGTTTGTAACCTCCCTGAAACTGGGATTGCTATAGAGTTGCATGTAGAATGCACACAGTATTTGAAGTCCTATTCTAAGAACACAGTAACATGTTCTCTTATTCTGTTTTGTGCTTACAAATTTTGGCTTTGATTCTAGGCAGATAATAAGAGGCATATATGGCAATCCAAATGCAAATAAACTTCATTGTTCATTGTCCCCTGTTCAGTTTTAAACTGTTATAAGTCTGAATTTGGGGCCTGTGATCATGGTCAGTACAAGCTGCTGTCTATGCTGTCTGTGCTATAAACCATCCTTGACCATCATTGGCAAAAGAACAATCTATGCCCCGATGTGGCAGTGTCACATCTAACAAAGCAGAGCAGCTCACACCATCTTATTTGGAGCAGCCTGGCGTAATCAATGACATTAGGCTGGCCTTTGTTTTTACAATGCTGACCGAGATAAATGAGTTGTTCTCTGCCCCGGGAAACATATGTGGTTTGAATTCTGTATGTCTTCTGTCATTGTACTGATGTGCTTTTAAGCAGCTTTCCATCCTGTTAAGCAAAGGTGCCCCACTGCTTCTTTAGGGTATCATAGTAATGTTCCTTACATAATGCTGTTCATGTTTGTCTATCATTTAAACTGTTTGTACAACTGTTTCTGAGACTGGAATATATTTTTGGGATACAAATTTATTAGCAAAACAAGATGTTGAACCTGAGTTCTTGCCAAAATTTTGTATGAAGTTTCACCCACTGGATTATTTCCACAGTCCCACATACGGTGAGGATTAGCAGATAACTGAGAGTGTGCATTGTGTGTGTTATCCTAAGAAAACTGTCCTTTGATTACATGTTTTGCCCATGCTTGGAAACTGTTGTTATGTCAGGTTTCTTCTAGCTATAGTAGTTCCATTTCTAGCAACTAAAAATATATACTCCCAAACTTTTTAACTACTGTGACTGTTTACTTCTTCCCATGGTCGTCTTCTCGGGATAGTATTCAGGAACAAGAAACAATTTAGCTCTCTCTTTTCATGTGATTCCAGCTACTAAAATGTTGCAGTAACAGAACTTCAGCTGTTATAGGGACTGTTTATATACAGACAACTATAAATAGGTCTGATAACTCCATTTAGTATCAGCAATACTGTCTATTCTGATCATACTAGAGAAACTGATACACATGTTAACATAAGAAATTACTTTGTTGACAACTCAGTTCATAGAAAAGACACCCCTCCAGCTTTGACAGAGAAACTATACATTTCTTTGCAGCTATAAAAATTAGGATTTGTATATAAGACAATCTACATTTCTACAAACTATCTGACAGTGCTGACAGTGCTGACATTCCTAGTATCTACATCAGCTGGTTGTGAGCATTTAACAAGCAGATGAACCATTCCCTCTTCTGTTTCTCTAACCAGGGCTTTGGGATTGTGCTTCCCTTTCAGCAGGTTCTAGAACAACTGCAATGAAGCTTTTACATCCTCTATTTTTTTATCTTCTACAGAAGTATTAAAGTATATTGATAACTTTATAAAATTATGATTTGTCTTGCTTCTTACTCTGGTTTCAGGATTCATCTTCCCCAGACTCAGAGCATTTACTGACACATTTTTTAATCCTGGGATGGCAAAAAGCCTGTTTGCAAATTACAGCTGCTGAGATATGATACCTTCTTTAACTCTGCTATGTTTCCCATAACATCTCCCCCAAATGACATGCTAAGAAGTTTGTTGAGGCCAATTCTGATTTGTAAAGGTCATCTGTAAAAAATAATGCCCCATTGTCCCCTTGATACAGCATTGGTTAATACTCCAAGTACTTGGACGCACTGGAAAACAGAAAGCACTAGCAAAACAACTGGTAATTGTTTGCTTCAAGGATTTATCACTACATGACAATTGGCAGGGATATTTTTTCAGAGTGAAACTATCTAAAAAAATATTTACTAGCAGGAAAAAAAAAGGTTTGACATTCCTCTTTAGTCAACAGAGTGAAGCAGTCTCTTCCATAAATGTTTGATTTTCAGGAATCACTGCTCTGGTTTATACAAGTCCCAAGAAGGGTCCGTGCCTCTGTTCTACTTACAGAAGTGCACAGAAATTGAGTCAGCTAATTTAGCAAAGTTAGGTACTTAAAGTGAGGACGTGTGACTGTTTTATTGCATTTCAGTCTGAAATAACCATCCCTGATCCTGCAAAAATATACTGTGGATATTTGCTTTTTAAAGTCACCGCAGTAACTGAAATGGTCGCTGCGTGCAGGAGCTGCATCCTCCCCGTATTTTATTTATGACTTTCCCTTTTCTGTAGATAAAACTGTTTACAAAAAGAAGTCGGCTGGAACTGTCATAGTGGTTTAAGCAGGAGAAACTGACTCTTTTCCTTTAAAAAGCACAGCTGAAGCTTTGTTGCTAGGGGGAGTATTAAGCTTGTCTTTTGCCTGTGCTCAGAGCAGCTCTGTAAGAAAACCCAGGTAGGAAGCAAACGTTTTCCTTAGGTCTATTTCAGTGTCACTGCGTTTTGTGGGTTTTCATGAATGAGATAGATTTTAAAAATCAAAATCCACAGAATTATTTTCTAGGTGCTTGTGATGTAAATTTTAATATTTTTTTTAAGAGCAGTGAGAAAAAGTTCACTGCATTTCTTTTGCTAGTTTTCAGTGTTTTGGAAACCACTCTGAACTGGTGGAGAGCTTTACAGCTCTTGCATCCAATTATTTATTACATTTTAAAGTGTCTGTTCTAAGTACTTAACTCCAAGAAATGCTGCTAAATTGTTTTTAAAAAGCAATCATAAGGCCCTTGTGCTATGTCACCAGTGTTCTCCATGTGTTTGTGCCTTTAGGAAAGACTGTTTAAATTTGATACCTAAAGCTTGATATGAAAAAGAGGTTTATGTGCCAAGAAATAAAGCACTGCTGCTTCTTGCAGTGCTGTGCTTTTTGTGCTATGAAGAGGATATTTGGTGAACCTTGCAATAGGGGCATTTTTGGATACAGCCCCAGTGAGAGAATTGGTGCTGAGGCACAGGTGGGTTGGGAGACAGTCACATTTGTTTAAGAAAACTACTTGCTTAGGGTAAGCTCAGCTCCCTGTACTAGTTGAGACTTATTTAGAAATCTGAAAATCCTTGGGGGTAGTAGCTAAGCCTCAGTCAGGAGACAACTACGTTGCTCTTCCTCTGCTTCTTCTCCCTTTTGTTTAGGTAACTCCTAAGAGATAAAGAGGAATATGAAGATCACTCTGCATATTCTAGGCTGGGCTGGAAATGCTTTTTGAGGCAAGTATGCATGGGCCTGTACACACCCAGTACAAAGAGGTGTTGGGGAAACCACAGGTGACCTGTGTCAGCCTCAGACAGCTCTCTTGCTAGAGGAGATTTAGGCAGGTATGGAAAAAGGCCCCACATTTTACTCCTGTGAGTTGTTTCATGGGGATTTTAAGGTCCAGAATAAACCTATGCTGTTGTGAGTTACTTCTGTGAGCACAGTACAGTGGCACTTGGGTTTTGCACTGGTGCAGCTATACTGGCACAGGCTTTGTGCTGGGAACAAGTACAGCCCTGTCATGTTCCTGTCCACTAAAGATAAAGCAGGACAGGAACCTGCAGTAATAGTAGCAACAAAATGAGCTGTGCAGATATATATTAAAAAAATTCCTCAGTGCTTCTAATCAAATGCAGCTGCTTTGTAAACAAAACTGAAATAATTTGGTGGGCAGTAATAATTTCAGCTGAACATCAAAAGTGGGGGAGAAAGGAATTGAATGTCTGTGATTGAATACCTCTCTCTGTGATCTGAGTTTTGCAGTTGGCTTTATGGACTTTCTGGAGAAAAAAAAGACTCCAGGGAGACCTCACTGGAACCTTCCAGTACCCTGGCAGTATTCAAAGTCAGGTTGGATGAAGCCTTGAGCAACCTGGTCTGGTGAGAAGGTGTCCCTGGCCTGTAAGGTCCATTCCAACCCCTAAAATTCTATGATTCTTTGATATTTATATGCATATATGTGTGTGTGTATATACATAGATATCATGGTGCTGGAGAGGCCACACCTTGAATACTGTGCTCAGCTCTGGGCCCCTCAGTTGAGGAAGGATATTAAGGTGCTGGAGCAGGTCCAGAGCAGAGCAACGAGGCTGGTGAAGGGACTGGAGCACAAGTGCCATGAGGAGAGGCTGAGGGA
>NW_008684235.1:0-215 GCF_000695815.1 Acanthisitta chloris
AGGGAGAAGGAGGGAGAAGGAGGGAGGGGCGGGGAATGGTGGAACCCCCGCGCGGGGTTTGTCAGAAATCCCTCCTGCCCAGCCCCGGGGAGGGATGGTGTGCAGGGCACAGGCAGCGCCCGAGCCCACGTGTGTGTGGGTTCATCGCCAGGGCCCCCCCCAGGTCAAGGCATCGAGGAGGAGGACATGGGCAGGGCACTCAGTGCTCGGTGCTG
>NW_008684235.1:336-7888 GCF_000695815.1 Acanthisitta chloris
CTTCTGGGCCCCTCAGTTCAGGAGGGATATTGAGGTGCTGGAGCAGGTCTAGAGAAGAGCAATGAGGCTGGTGAAGGGACTCGAGCGAACCAAACAGAACTGGGTTTCTGTGGTCCTCCCAAAGGTGTAATTATGCAGCTGTCCCTGACAGGGTAACTCACAAAATAATCAGAGTTGGAAGGGACCCTTGAGGATCATCCAGTCCGACTCCTGTGACTGCACAGGACAGCCCCAAGAATCACACCATGTGCCTGAGAGCATTGTCCAAACACTCCTTGAGCTCTGTCAGGGTTGGTCTTGTGACCACTGCCCTGGGGAGATGTTCCAGTGCCCAAACACCCTCTGGGAGAAAACCCTTTCCCGAATATCCAGCCTAACCCTCCCCTGACACAGCTCCAGCTGTTCCCTCAGGTCCTGTCACTGGTCCTCATGAGGAATCCATAGACCACCACAGAGGTCTCCCCTCAGTGAACATTAGCAATGTCTATCTAAGCCCGTTCCTCAAACTGGACATGGACTGGGAGCAGGTTCCCAATCTGGGAGGCAAATTTCCCCTGCAGCAGGTTCCATGAGCTAATAAATGTGAGTGCCCAACCAGCCTCTGAGGGAAGAACCTTTTGCTCATACCTAACCTAAACTTTCCCTGACACGACCTCAGGCTGTTCCCTCGAGTCCTATCACTGATCACCAGAGACCAGAGATCAGTGCTGCTCCTCTGCTTCCCTCATGAGGAAGTTGTCTCCATGGATCTGCCCCATGCTGCAGACACTGAGCGGTGTGTGGAGTGTCCAGACCCCTCACACACAGAGGGTTTCCCTGTGTGTTTCCCTGTGTGGTGGCTCTGACTTCCATGTGTTTCCCTGTGGTTTATTTTGGGAAACCCACAAGGGACATAGGGATCATAGACACATGGAATCTCAGAATGGTTTGGGTTGGAAAGGATCTAAAATATCATCTAGTCCAACCCTTTTTGATGGGCAGGGACACCTTCCTCTAGATCAGGTTGCTCCAAGCCCTGTCCAGCCTGGCCTTGGTTGGATCACTGTGGTATTTTAACTAAATTGAACTATTATTATCATAAACAAAAGAGTTGGGTTTTTCTCCTATCAAATTTGAGAAGTCCAGTCCCCAACATGTGAGTTACCTACACATGTTCATGGTTCAGAACAGTAAAAAGTTGTTTAAACTATTTCTGTGGATTCCAGAATCCCTTTGGCTGTGTAAACTGAAGGTCTCTCAGGATGACCTGTGTCAGTGTGGATAGTGGGAACATGGATCACATGCCTGGTTATTAAAAGGCTCATGTTGACAGATATCTTCATAGTAATAGAATAGTTATTTTTAAAATTAAAAATACACATTTTGTGTTTATACAGCTGAATCTATGCTTGTTAAATTACACTGCAAAAACAGTCATGAAAACGGTCATGATCCGTTATTTTGGTGGGGTAAGGGCAATCCACAACTTCGGAGTTCCCATTGAGATACAAATGCATTACTCGATTGCTGTCTAGAAGAGGATCCCAACTCAGCACTGCTTCCACAGTGGTTTGTTCTGGTAAAAAGGCAAGCAGGACCAGTAAAGTGAATTTTCCAATCTCTGCCTAATACGGTCAAATACACCTGAGACTCGGGTAGCTGTCTTCATTTCTTGAGGCTCTCTGAGGCTTACCTGAGTACTGGATGAAATAGATCTTTTTTTTAAAAAAAATCCAGCAATGAAAACCTGTTGCTAAAATCTGACAATACCAGCTCTGGAAGAGAACGACACTGGCAGAGGTTTTAAAAGCAGAGTAGAATCTTTGCAGCACAAGTTAGTGAGTTATAAAATAGGCTGACTCTGTCTAGCTGCTCTGTTCTAAACTTTCCTTTGGGTTGCACCTCTTCTCTTTAGTACAAATTTTCTTTTATTTCATTTTGTGGGTTTAACAGTAAATATTTTGGCATGGTTTATGCTATTATCTTAACCACACATAACTTGGAATTAGCAATTAATCAAGCAATCATGAATTTAATCACTCATTTGCAGCGCAGGGCGATGTACTGTTGTTTCCAACTAAATCCATTTATAATTTAGTCTGCATCATTCTACTGCAACAGTGCAACAACAGCCTGCCAGTTTCAGTTAGAAAATTATCAGATCTGGGGTTTTTTTTCTCTTCAGTTATCCCTAATAACCATTTTGATTTTTCTGTGCTGTCTCTATTCGACTTTATTAAGCATCATCCATAACTGGAGCACAAAGCTCTGCTGCTCCAGACCCAGAGAAAATAGCGAATTATTTCCAACTGCCTGACATCTCTGTGCACAAATTTAAGAGTTTTCAGTCCAAACTCTGTAGCACTATTTGTTCAGCATAACCCTTAATTGCTCAAGAACTTTTTAGCTTCAAATATTTTGAATTTGCCACGATACCACTCATACTGCTTTAGCCAAGTGTTCTTCAGGAAAACCTTTCCATTGGACTGGCACCTAAGATTCAAGAGCAGCAGGCACAGCATTACAAAATACTTTGTGGTAGGAGTGAAAACAAGTGCTCATTGCAGAAATGAAGAAAATTGAGCAAATGCACATTCAGGCCTTGGGTTAATTTAGTTTTTGATGGAGTAAAACTCAGATCATATTAATGATCTTAAAGCAAAACAGGGAAAAAAAATTAGCACCAAAGTCAGTTGTAAGGGCTATGATAAGAAAGCAAAAAAAAATAAAAATAGCTGTTTTTAGTGCCGGTATAGAATCATAACTGTATCCTTCTCTAGGTGATGGAGATGTGCAACCATCAGGGTACAGCTGCATCATGTGATGAAAGAGCCTCCCCACAGCTGCTCTTAGTTCCTCTTCCTGCCCTTTGCCTCCTCTCCTGGCACAGGTGGCTGCTTGGTTAGCAGAGTTACCATCAGGTTTTTGAACTCCAATCTACAAATACTTTGCAAGTCTCCACACAGAGTTTTCAGCTTAAAATTGCTGTTGTACAGAACATTGCTGCAGGATTTGCAGGAGACCTGCTTTTGAAAAGCTTACTATAAATCAAGTGTCATTACATCTACTTCACAGCCTCCTCAGCAGACGTTAAAGCCTGCTGTGTTCTTTTTGAAAATATTTAGTCATACTCCTGCGTTTTAGTGTTCTTTTTTTCCCTCCCCAGTTTCCGGGACCTATGTATGAACCAAGGACCTAGATAAGCATATAAACTCTGCAGGCAATTCTAAGCAAAAGAATTAAGGTGAAATAATATAACTATGCCAATTAGGAAAATTTAAATGGAAAAACCCCCTCCACACCAAAACAGAACAAACAAAAATCCCCCCCAGAAAACCACAACTCTGCTTAAGGCAACCAGACAAACCTCAGATCATTCTGGCAAACACTTTGCATTGCAGTATTTTGGCTCCACTCCGACAGCAACATAGTATGGCCCGAGGGTGGAAACGAGTAGTTGTACAAACTGTTCTTAACTTGGCTTCATCTCTGAAGCAAATAGATTTTAAAACGATGCATTTTACAAATATCCTTTCACAACACTGCAAATGTGTAAGGCTGAAAGGCCTTTTGCTATGGAGGTGCTGACTTTTGGCATTGTGGTTTCATGTGTAATCTCAGTCCCGTTCAGTCACACAACCGCAGCAGCTCACAGAGAGCTGCAAATGTGCATCTGGGGGGGAAAAAAAAAGTCACACAATTATCTTACAGCAAAATGATCACAGACTGATAGGCATGAGATATTTTGAGCCTCCCTAAACATGTGCTATCTTCTATCTGAATTGGAACAAAATGGGCCTTTGAAGATGACTGACTAATCCAGCATTATAAGACTTTACAGCTCTAACATCCTCCCTCTAAACAGATCAAAAGTACAGTCACGCAAGGTTCCAGGAGACAGGCACTCCAAGTATACCTGAAAAAGAAAAGGTTTCTGGGTTTATGAGAATTTATAAATTCACTGCTAGAATTTCCATCTGCCAAAGGAGGCATAAACTTCTGCTTGATAACTGCAGCTCTAAACCAGCTGTAGTTGACAGGTCACCAAAGCAGCGATTTAGGTTTCAGTGCTTGGGAAATGTTCTGTTCTAAACGTTTCTAGAATTGAAGAAGAAAGTTAACAATGCTGAAGTCCTAACTGCACTGGAGGGAAAAAAAAAAAAAAAAAAAAGAAAAAAAGAGAAGAAGTAATTGCTCTATGTACTACCGCGAGAGAAAACAGACAGTATTTAACTTAACCGCAGACAGGAAGCTTGTTGCTAAGCCACCCTGTAGTACATTCTCCAGCTTTTCATCCCAAAATTCTATGTCATTAGCACAACCACTCTACACAGAGAACATCCCACAGTCCTTGCACTACTCCTGTAGAGCTGCAAACTTTCCTCGCACTATCCTTTCTTCCTGATCAGTATCACCACTGCAGTCGGTTTTGCTGCCTCTTCTTCCTTTTTGCAGTTTTAGTTGGCATCAATTTCCCTTCAGGAATTTTAAAAAATCCCAGAGTTTGTCTTTACAGAAGGAAATCAGCCTAAGCTTGTTTACAGTGCATGAGAATGTGGTAAATAACAAAAAGAAAATCGTGGGGTTGAATAGCTTATCTTAACAGGTAGGAAAATAGGATTAGAAGTATTAACTGCTAAGCAATTAAGATAAATGAAGAGCATTATTTGCTTATGAATAGATAGTTCCTGTTGACAAAATAACCTCACTTTCTAGAATATACTGTCTTTGACTACTTAATAAACATTATTTATTTGCAAACCTAAATCCAAACAAAATCCACTCACTGATAAGATAATTCCAAGAAATACTTGTTTGCTAAAGCTTTATTTAATTCAAACCAATAATTTTCTGGCTGCTAGAGGCAAGAATTGAACATTCTATAGTGTTTCTGTAAATTAACTCACAAGAAGTTATTTTTATATTGATACAAAATTCGTAAGTGATTTGACTGTACACTAAAACATCCTATACTAACCTGTAAACAAAGTGACATTTCACGTTACAATCATGAACAGTATCACAAATGTTAATTAAAACAGCAGCTACTTCTGCACATTTATTTAAATGGATAAGGATTACAGCTGCAGCAAGGTTAATTCTTCCATGGCTACAGCTCCATGTTATTTTTAACCAGCTGTGAGATGGTTGCACAGCAATTCATTTATTAGGCTATAAACTTTTCAGTTCTAAGCTAACTTACACACTTTGCCTGTATTCATTTATAGGAAGAGGAAGCTGACAGCTTCCCACCTATTGTTTAGAAAAGTTTTCGTGTTGCATATGTTAGTGAGGTAATTATCTCTGTGCTCACAGCAGACCTGCAGTTCAGCTTGCTAAATCTAGCTCAAATTTAAAACCTAAAGCACTGGAGCTCGATGAGCTATACCATTATTGAATTATCATTCAATTGCATTTCTCAATGTATTTTTATTGAATTCAAAGTATGTAGTTTACTTGTGTCAAGGCACTTTCTTCATTGAGGTGACTTACAGAATTCAGAAATAAACTGCATAATGGTTTCAATGTGAAAGAGTCTTAAAGTGATTTTAAATTACTCCAGGCCAGGCTGCCCTAATACTTTTGCACTGAAGCATCCATATGTTTTCTAGACTTATATTTTCCAATGTGTTACTTTGTTGTAATTTTTCTTCTTTGAAGCAATTGACTAATTTAGGTGAATTCTATCTTTGCCATTTTCTGTATTTTGACCACATAGTCTATTATTCCAGATCACAACTAAGTTTATCTTCTCCAAATTATTTTCTGTGTTCAGGTTTTAACAGAACAGTAAGAAAACAGAATTTGGGACCCATTCATGTTGTCTAGAAATAAGGTATGTATGATTACTTCAGAGGCCAATGTGAAAAAAAATGAAGAAATTCTTTTGCTTGAGCCTGGACTTTCCCCCATAGGAAAAACTAACCAAAACAAACAGCTGATATATGAAGTAATAGTAATTAGTTAATAATTGATTCTCTTTTTATTTCTGCCTTTGCTTTTAAAACATTCTATTTCATAGAATATCCCTAAGAGTATCTTGCAGAACTTCCTGCATTAGAACTTCTGTTTTTTTTTCACAACTTTTTATGCGCCAGGACACAAATGCTCTATGTAAATAAAAGATAACTATGTCTCATAATACTGAGTTTTTTTCCAGGCCTGAAATAACTGGAGATGATCTATACAGAGAGAAAAAAAATGTTAATATTGCCACTAATCCAATATTGCCACTAATCCTATGTCTTTGTTTTCAAACATACATTTAATATTATTCACATGTTCTATATGTGCTACCTTACCACATTTCTTTGATTTAGAGGCAAATCCCACTAGTTATTTTGGATTAAATAGATTATTCAAAGTCTTAGTAAAGCCTACTAGTTTTTTACACTTTTTCTGCCATTTCTAGTGTTTAATACACCGAGTGTCCCTGTATTACCTGTTTGTAACTCTGAGAGCACGTTCTGTTATTGCCTGCAGTTCTGCACAAGGCAACAGAAAAGTTTCTTTCGAATGTGACATTTCCCCCACCCAAGGCTACTGGAGAACTTGGTACATCTCCCTGCAGACTGATGGCTGAGTTCCACAGCTTATCCTGCTGTGATATCTTCCCCAAATTGTTTAGAAAATATCCTTTGATGTTCCTATCTCACAGCACAATTTGCTCCTGAAACATAACTAAACAGTTCGATATAAACTCCATCTATTTACTACACGGGCTCCCTTAACCACATTCAGCCCTAGAGACCTTTGTGTTTATCTTGTTTTTCTACAGCTTTTTACACAAGCTAATTACCTCAGCCCTTCTCTTAACAAACCACTCACACGCGCCTGTAATTACCCAGGGCTAGGCACTACAGGGCAGAACCCAACTGGTCAGGCTGCTCGAAGTGGGAGCTCTCCTACTAGAATTTTACAGCGCAGGGAATGAATCATTATCAGTGGAGTGATTTTAAATGTATGGGTGGGAATAAAGTTCATTTTGATGGAAATATGTATGTTTGTGGTTTTGGTGGTGCTAATGAAGAGCTTCCAGGCAGATGGGCGAAAATCGACCTGATTAAAGATAAAGGTTGTCTTAAGAAATCCTTGTTTGAGGTGTTCAATGGAAGAATTAGGCAAGAATGTGTGGAATTTTCACCCCATATTTGCCTGTCTGGCATACTAATAATAGTTTCCTTTGCTAGAAAAAGATGATTTTGTTTTAACTGTTCCTGTCATCGAGTCTAGCACTTATCCTTTATTGGTGATGTGCATATTGTGTGGAGGGACTACCATTACCAGATCTGCATCAAGATTTTTTCCACAGCTATGCTAAATGCCCTAAAGCCCATTTTTTTTTGAAAGAATAGTGGGACACATCTTAGGAGTGTGTCCTTTTACATGAGCTAACAGTGGGATTACTTAAACAACTTCTTTAAAGGGGGATAAACTAATTATATGATGGAAGAATTTAGTAGGTAAACTCATTTTATTACATAACTTCTTTGTGCTATATAAAGGATTGACTTAGCTATATATCTTGAAAAGCAGGTATTGCCACTTCGTGGAATGAGAAAAATTACCCTAA
>NW_008684235.1:7904-9892 GCF_000695815.1 Acanthisitta chloris
GTTTGGTGCATATATTGGTTTTGCTTAACTTGGTATTTGTGTTAAACTTAAAAGAATCTTCAGGAACTATCTCTGAAATAAGTTGTATGTCTAGCTTTTCTGAGGGGAAAAAACTGTCTCTGCAGTCTAATATGCTTCCTTGTCATCTAGCACAGTTCCAGCAAGTTAGTGTTGTGTGTGGCTTGCAGAAAACAAGAACCTTTTCTTGTTCTACTTGGTTTTGCTTAACTTGGTATTTGTGTTAAACTTAAAAGAATCTTCAGGAACTATCTCTGAAATAAGTTGTATGTCTAGCTTTTCTGAGGGGAAAAAACTGTCTCTGCAGTCTAATATGCTTCCTTGTCATCTAGCACAGTTCCAGCAAGTTAGTGTTGTGTGTGGCTTGCAGAAAACAAGAACCTTTTCTTGTTCTACTTTTTTTTCTGAATTATTCTTCCTTTTGTGCCTGGTAGTTACTTAATATTGCTCACAGTGAACTTATTTCTCTCCTTGTCCACTTAGCCCTTTTTATAACTGAATGGAGATGGCATGTGGTGAAATAATAACACCAGTGAGAAGCAAGATTAACTCCTATCTATCCTGCACATGCACATTTGTATATTTTTAGTCAGACAAAGAGCTGAAGATGAGTTTGAGGCTTGGCCCAAGAGAATGTGATTTTTCACATGAGGAGAACACACATTAGGCTTCATTTAGTGTAAGAGGAGGTGACTCTCAGGGTGGCAGTGGTATATATTTCCCTCTGTTAACTTGCACAGTGTATTTGTCCAGGAATGTTAGTGCTTTATGTGATACAAAATCAACAGGAAAAAAAAGAGTAATTTTCTGCCAGATTAGGCTGATGAGCTAATCCACATGTCTGTAGTATCCCTAGCTCTGACAGAAGGAACAGGGGACAAATATGGCAGTGAGAGGTTACCAGACCAACAGCAATATAATACCAAATCCTGATTACTCTCACCTTTGACTCTCTGCTAAAAGTGCTTTAATTCAGGAGATGTGACAGTTTATACTGTGACAATTAGCAACATTTTTATCCTTTCCTGTTACCATGTTAACTTAGGTAACAATGCCGTGCAGTCAGGCTGCTACAATTCTCAGCCTCGTGTTTTAGGTTCAACTGAAATTGTGCAGAGAGAGCAAGGTCTATAGGCTGGGGGCAAGTTAACCTTGTCAGCCTGAGCAGTATATATTACTGCCCATTTCTGAGTCAGAACTCTTTGCATCATGTTCTCTATTGAATCACCAGTGATGGCGAGTACGAATACACAATTGCCAAAACAAAACTCTCTCCTGCATGCACCTCTCTGGAGGAATGTGAGCAGGAGCATGTGGCAGATGCCTGTTGCGTAGCTTCATGCCTTCTAGGAAGGTGATGAAATGCTGCAGTGATAAGGATGGTACAAGAACTGCAAGTTTCTTGTGTAGACGAATATAGGTTCAATTTGTAGCAGTGATTGCAATGCAGGTTTTTTAAAGTGTATTATCTTACAATTTCAGAATAGAAATGGTACAGAGATCTGTGGATGAAATTGCTGAAAGTGTAGACAGAAGGAGGGAAGAGTTAAAGTCCAGAGGAAAGGGTACCATAATCTTCAGAGACAGCTGGAGAGAGGTGAGACTATCCACAAGAGAGTCTGAAAGAGAATCAGGAGCAATAAGAGGGAGCTCAGAGAGGGCCATGAGGTAGCTACATAGTCAGCTGCTGGAGGTGTCTAATGGCAGAGGAAAGATCAGGGTGTCCCAGTATGGCTGGAAGGTCATTCCAAGCTTCACTGTGGGTAGTTTCACTGCAGTCTGAGGAAGGACTGGAACTAGCCTGGAGCTCTATGGCTGCTGTCTCTGCTGGAATTTGGGATTCTGTAGTCTAAATCATACATATTTCTTGGATAGACTTGTCTCTCAGTTCTCCCAGGGACATTTGAACCTCCCATCCCCTCATTAGGGAAACAGTTTTAGCACCCTGAGGGCACTGGAAGTGTACAAGT
>NW_008684235.1:9944-10354 GCF_000695815.1 Acanthisitta chloris
GTTAGTTCTGAAGTCTTTGCTGTGAAGTTCCTGCTTTCCTTTGCCTTTTCCATGTATAGTTCTTATAGTTGTACTAGTGGAAAAGTATTAGTTGGAAGTTGCTTCATATTTTATTTGAACTGTGATTTCACTTTAAAATGTTAGCATTGCTGTAAAAGGATTTTCATTTTTTTAGTTTCTGCCTGTTAACCTTTCCCGTCTCCTGGTGCTTTCTTTTGTGTACACCAAACATTCATGTGACTGTTGTTAAGTGGATTGCATAAGTGATCTGGGTTAAAATTTACCTTTTTTTTTTTTTTTTTTCCAGAAAGAAAAAGTCTGATTTTAGCTTACTTCCTTGATCTTGCCTATCATGTGCTTTCAGAAATGTCTGCACTGGTGCAAGAGGGAAGATAGGTAAGAGAAGAGGG
>NW_008684235.1:10387-42495 GCF_000695815.1 Acanthisitta chloris
TCCCTGCTCTGATCTGGCCCAGCTGCATCATCTTGGCTCAGGCTGCTGAGGAAATTGCTAAATTTTGACTAACAGCTGTGAGAAGGTCTGTAAAGCAGAGCCATGTGAGATGAAGAAGCAAGTTTAGAGGCTGAGATAGAGGTTTTTGCTGGTTTAAGGATTAAAAAGGGCAATTACTGACAGGGAATTTTGAAATCCTAAATGAAAAACTGGGGATTTAATGAAACATATCCACATAGCACTCATAACACTGTATTGCCCCACTCACTGAAAACTCATTTTTATCTCCAAGGAGTTTGCTTGTTTGGCTAGCAAAGGTTCTTTGGTATTTTATTAGCCTCATGACTGTACTATTTTTAAGGAAACAACTCATTAAGCCCAAGTTATGCTTTATGTGTGTTAATTTCTAAGTTGCTGCTTTATATTTTCAAACTGCTTGTGTGTCATGTTTGTGCAGTCTGTCCATAGCTGGCGATTCCTGAAAAGTGACTCAAGCAGTGATGGTGTATTTTAGTAGCACTATTAGCTTGTACCTACTCAAAGGGATGTGTTTTGACTCACTTCGAGGGGAAGTATCAAGATAAGGTACATGACAACAGAAGAGATTTGCTGAATTTAATTCCTTTTAGCCAAATCAGTTTGCTTAAAGAGAAATGTTTTTCTTCATTTTGGGTCCTTTTTGCATCTTACTTTAATATAGTAAATAGACTCATATTTTTTAGATCATCCCATGCATTCAAAATGGCATTTGTGGTTTTGTTATTTTCTTTTACCCCTGTTTAATGAACCTAATATGGCTGTAAAACATTTCATTTTTAATTCATAACATAATTCATAATTCAATAATTCATAAAATACCTATTTCCCTTTATGCTCTACTAATTTAATCTCAGTATAATTTGACTAGCCATGGTTATCCAGTTAAACTGACTCTTGAAATTGCTTCTCCTAAGTAAATCTGCACTTCAGAAAGCTGTTTATTTTCCTCTATCTCTAATAAACAAATGCCTGTCCCAAGGCAGTATTTATAGTTAAGAATCTACTTCAAGCTTATTCTGTAGGTGGATTCTAGAACATCATGGTATAAAGCACAATGTTCCTTGGATGTATTTCCTACCAATACAAAACTTTACTTATTTCTGTTTGGGAGCTGTTAAACAAGCACTGGCTGTCATGTGCTCAAAGAGGCTGAGGCTTGATGCACAGCAGCATCCAATGTTACCTTTGTCTCAACTGAAATAAACATTAGTCAGTCTATAACACCATGTTGTTTCAACTCTTGAACTGATTAGCTGGAATTCTCATGATTTGCCTCAGTATCAAGGGCTTTAGTGATGCTGCCTTCAGATGAGCTCGTCTAGTGCATACTACTTTTTGGCTGAAAGCTTGTTATCTAGATTTGCTTTATGACAACAAAAGAATTCAATAAAACTAAACCTCAGGGCTCAGTTCCCATTTTCTGTATAGTTTTTGAGAGACCAGTCATTTAAGTGAGGTGAGTCAGTGAATCATTTAATGTAATTACATGGTCATTTGGTCGTGGTTATGTAGACTGAGGTTAAAAATATTCTGACCATATGATTGTGTAGATAAGGGAGATGACATAATTGTGGACAACTCCCTGTTTTGAACAACTGAGACATAATTTGAAGTTTCTAAATGGATCCTTTAGTTACTTAGGATGTCTCAGGCTTCATATTCATTATACCACACTCCCTGAGATCCTCAACAGTACTTTCCACAGACTTCAGTAGTATCTTATTTATTGTTATGGGAGAGGTAATCAAGTAAACATTCCTCTGCTGCTAAATATAGCAGCAAGCTGCTTATGAGTCAGGACTGTGGCAGATAATTCTGCTGCATATCACTTTACTGGCTAGTTGTCATGTTCCTTATGTGAACAAACAACAACCTCTTGGATTTTTTGTTTTTCCTATTCCAGTAAGCAATGTTTTCAGTGTTCATTGTGATAATCTTATGCTTAGAAAGGACAAGAAAAAAACCTACATCTTCATCATGTATTCAGTCTGGAGTTTAACACACCATAAGCTTGGAGACTTAAAATGTTATATCCATTGCTGATTAGTGATTAGGCTTTCAAATATTTATGAATCTGATTTTCATATAGGGCAGCAGTTAGGAGCAAGTTATTGGCTAAAAACAGTGATAGGCAAAACTAGAATGATAAAAGTTTTACAACAGTTCTGAAAGTTTTTGGTTGTTACCGCAGTATTTTAGGTGGTTAAAGCGCATTGTAAACTCACATTAGTAAATAAAGGGGTATAATAGATGACAATTGATAAGTATATATTTACACAAACATACTACCAATTATAATTATTAATATTAATTTATATTAATTTATCTAAACAGTAATTTGGCAAAAAAAAATCTTGCCAGTTCTTGGTATATCTCCTACCTAGCACATGTTCATCTTTCAGTATAATGTATAAAATAGAAAAGGAGCTGCTTATCAGCAATTTGTTAGAATTTCCTACGTTTAATACCAGCTTTGCAAGGGAAGTGGTCACTCAAGCATGTCCAATGCTCACACTTATATAAATGTTTTTATATTTCACATAAACCAGCAGAATAAGAAGGTTGTAAACTCAGACTAGTGGATCAAGAGTTCTCAGTGATTAAACAGCTGGACAACTCGACTGAGATGGAGAAAACAGTTTTTGCTTGTTCTGACCAATTTCTTGATCCTTGGGCTTTTACGATGTGACTGCCCAGGCAGATGGGTTATATGAAGTTAATCATATTTTTTTACAGAAGCAACAGGAGAATCAGAAGTGATTGGCATGTTTAAAAAAAATAACTCAAAACATTTCTAGTCCTGAGCACTGTGTGGGAGATGGAAGGGTCCAGTTCAGGTCTCTGGAGCAGAATGCCAAAACTGACCTTCCAGCACCAAGCTGACTGTTCTTATCACAGGGATGGCAGGTACCAGATGCTTCGTTCTGAAGATGGGGAAGCTTTTTCTGACCCTGATGCATCTTCTCATGTGCCCCTGCTCTTGGAGACACTGTGTGCCTAGCTGTGCTGCGACTGTTGCTCTTCCCAGTTCAAGCTTCCGTTGACAGTCTGTCAGCACCACCGATGAAACACTGCACAGACAGATGAGTACTTAGCACAGCACTTCCTGTGCTGTGCCCTGCTCCACTCTAGAAACAGTTTGGTGCGTCCACACTTCTCTTCCCACTCTGAAGCAATAAAGCAGGATGTGTATAATCCTGTTCATTGATAATTCATGATTTGCTCTGTTTAGCTTCACATCTGTAGTTCAGTTGCAGAAGTCAATGCCTTTTGGTGTTGGTTGTGCATATTTTTTGCTAATTAAGTGTAGACAACATAATGAAATAACTACAGGAACTAGTAAAATGCAGTATCTTAACACTAGGTCCTGGACTAATATACCTATTTAGAAGTGAAGTTGATGAGGTGTTAAAGTGACAGCAGCCAAGGTTATGCTAATCTGGTTTTAGTGACATGAACAGGAGAAATTTAGAGCTTCTTTTTAAAAATCAAGTATCCTGTTCTAACAAGTGAACAAAGGTATAGAGAAGTTTGATTCTCTTAAATGAAAATTTATTAAGAACATTAATAGTTGCCTATTACATATTGATATGATGGCAGTTCCTTCTTTGCATTAAAAGATGGTTTGAAAAAGTAATGCAAAAACTCCACATCTTGCAATGAAATGTTTGCTTCTAAAATGTATACATTAATCATTAAATATGTAAAACCTTTTTGATTGTAGAAGCAATTTGACGAAAAATAAGTGGTCCAGACAGCATATGTAGCATATTTGGATTTTTTTTCCCCTGTAGTAATGTATTCATAAACAAATATATTGTGTTTATGTGTTGTACTCTTTGGAAATTAAGGTATAATTCCAAGGTAATAGCATTTGTTGGGAAGTTGGTATATGTTACAGATGTTGAGGTTGTTTTGAATCTGCTTCATTGTGTTACAAACTTTTTGGCAAAGTAAGTCATAACCTCAGGAATTTTGCTTCTGTGACAGTAACTGTTCATAGCAGCTCCACTGATTTTTCTTTCTACAATCTGAGTTCATTAAGTGTTCTAAAAATGAGTAGACATAGCACTCTGATGTGGTTTAGTGGGCATAGTGGTGTTCAGTGGAAGATTGGATGTGATGGTCTTGGAGGCCTTTTCCACCCTTAATTGATCTGTGTTTTCATGTCTTGAGTAGCATAAACAGTGCTTTATCTATATTAGGTGCATCCAATTGCATACTGCAATATACAGTCTAATGAAACTCTTGATCAGGTGCCTAAAGTGCATTAGAATTCATTTTGATGTTTAATATTTAGAAGTAGTTGCATTCTAATAAACTACTCTAAATGTCAATATTGAGGTATTGAGTTTGCAGCATCATTTGTATGTGTCAGTTTAGCTTTGTAGGTTTTGTTAAAGAATTTGAGAGTGCAATTTAAGACTTTGTGAGTATTTGTTCCTCCTCATTGATATTTTTTACCAATATGCAGTAACTTCCAGAGGCTCAGAATAACTGAAAATTTTAATGGGTCATTATTGACTTAACAGAACATTTGCTTTGTAGGAGGAGATCTATATTCTGTACCATAGAACAGTTAACCATATTATCTCACCTTTCCTACAAGCTTGGCTTTATTTTTGGCACTTTATGGATGGAATAATTTCTACCTAGACATGTTTTGGGCTGCTCACATTGTGGAGGGAAGAAAAACTAGACAGACCAAAGTGACAGGACGTAAAATTGCAGCATTCAGGTTTGCTTTCTGAATGCAGTCAGTTCAAAGGAGACATTTCTAATGTAATTCTGAAGCAGCAAGGAAAAAAGCTTCAGAAATGTAAGGTCATCAAGCAGTTCTCCTTCACTGGCAGAGTTCAGATTCCAAAAAAACTTCAAGTTTTCTCACCTGATGGCTGAGGGTAAAAATTAGCATAAATACCAAGAACATTAGGCAGGGATGGTGTTAAAAATAAATAGAGACAGAAGGAAGGGGTGGGGGTAAGGTCCATTTCAATAAGTGTCTTCTGATCTGGGATCTATTAATCTCACAAGCTTGCAATTCCTGCATTTTTAATGTAATAGTAGGAAATCAGGAAAGTGGTAAAAAATGTGTTTTTGGAATTTAAAGGCCATGTGGTATAATTAACAGAGAATTGGGTGAAGTTATTTAAAGAGAATAATCTCTCTTCCTCTCTCCTCTCCAGCAATATGAATTTTGAAGTGCTGTGGATTGGAGGGGGAAATTCCTGAGTTGATATTTGCATTTCTTCATTCTACATGAACTTAAAATGAGTCAAAACTCCTGCTTGGCATGATTGCTGTCCTTTACACAGAAATCCGTTAACTAGTGTTTTTTTAATTGCAGTTGAAGCCAGTGGGAGTAATTAAATCAGGGCTTTTATTAATTCTTTTATCAATTAATCTTGTATTGATCACTGCAAGTGGTATTCAGATATATAGGATATGTCTATACCTAAAGCTTGACTGAACTTTCTCTTCAGTAAATAAATACAAGCTTTGTACAAATTAGAACAACCTGAAGCACTAATAAAGGCTGGAATTATTGATTATGCTGATAAATGGCTAGTTGATCAGGAGTCTTAAGTAATGGTGCATTAGTGCTACATCCTCAGATTATCTGGGAACTATAAGCAGTTTACTAGGGCAGGTACTTCTAAGAAAAAACTTAGTGGTTTTGATTTTAATGTGCTGCTGCATCACTGACTGTTCCAGTGCCTTTTCCTGTGTAGAACATGGCTAGTAGCCATGACAAAACTGAAGTTAGCCCTAGTCGTAAGCGATCACAAATATTTTAACATCCTCATGGTATCTTGTTTCAGAGGTATTTGTATCTCAGCATTTGCACCTGTTTGAACTTTGAAGAACTGTTTATATTTCTCCAGTGTGAAGTATATCTTATTTTAATTCAGAAATAGGCATGTGCTTCCTCATCATAGGGCAGCACTGTTGTGCCCTTTAGATCTGTTCTGCCATGTGCCTTGTTCCCAGCAGCTGCGCAGCTTTTGGAACACTGATGAATGAGGGGAAGGTTAACAGGAGAATGAGAAAACCTAATCTTTGAAGAGTTAGGGATCCCGGGAATATTTGGACTTCCCACCAACCCTTTTGCTTTACAACCTGGCTGCAGTTCAGTTTTACTACCTCAGATCTTCTTCAGTTCTTGGCTGCTCCTAGCTTTCCCCTTCTGTAGTTAGTCAAGAAATTGTTTCATGAGACCAGTTCTCTCATGACATGGCAACAACGATTTGGAATCTTCATACAACTGTCACACCAATTCATTCGATGAGTGTCACACTGATAGCATCACTGAAAGGGGAGAGAAATGAGGTGTCTTGGAAAAAAATAAAAATCATAGAATCATCAAGGCTGGAGGACACATTTAAGATCATCAAGTCCAACTATTAACCTGTTACTTGCAGTAACCTCCAAACCCTAATCTTCCAGTGCCAGACCCAGACACCTCTTACACACTTCTAGTGATGGTGACTCCACCACCTCTCAGGGCAACCTATTCCAATTCCTGACCACCCTAACAGTGAAGTGAAGAAATTTAATATCTAATTCAAATCTCCTCTGTCTCAGCTTATGGCTGTTCCCTCTAGTCCTTCCACTGTAGGCATGGCAGAAGAGACCATCCCCCACCTCTCTACAATATCCTTTCAGGTAGTTGTAGAGAGCAATGACAAGTGTCATAAGCACAGGATAGACCTATGTGAACAATATAGAACAAGTATTTATACAAAGAGAAAGCTTATGGATTTTTCAAATCTCCTCTGTCTCAGCTTATGGCTGTTCCCTCTAGTCCTTCCACTGTAGGCATGGCAGAAGAGACCATCCCCCACCTCTCTACAATATCCTTTCAGGTAGTTGTAGAGAGCAATGACAAGTGTCATAAGCACAGGATAGACCTATGTGAACAATATAGAACAAGTATTTATACAAAGAGAAAGCTTATGGATTTTGCACAAGTTTTCCTGTGGTTTTTTTTTTTATTCTTCTGTTTGTGGGATATAGCAGTATATGCCCTAGGGGTATATCAGTATGTGGAAACAAGTGCTTTCTTTGTAGACAAACTTAAGTTGTTGTTAGTTACAGGATGAATAATGTGACCACACAGTTAGTAGAAACCAGGAAACAGCTTTTAGTCACACTTCCTTTGGAGAAATACTTCATCATGACAGTGCTCAGAGAGAAATGTTACTTAGGCAGCTCTGGGAGACGCCCAGTGTTGCACACTGAAGAGTGTGGGTACAGGCTAGTCAGTTTGGCTTGCTAGAATGACAAATACTGGGGTTTGACCTATTATTCAGCTTCTCCTTCTGCCTGTACTAAAAGGAAGCTTTCAGTACTGCTGATGATCTTTCTACAGATGTAAGAATTGCTGCATACCAGATCTTTGGGTAATGACGTCTTATGGGGCAATGTTAAGTGTTCTGTTTGCTGCAGGATGAGGAAGATGTTTGTTTAAATAAAAGTAATTATGAATAAAATGCATTTAAAAATGAGGAGTTTTAAGCAGCAAAATAAGTATACACTTAAAGCACTGAAATGACTCTTCAACTGCTTTAAACAGTGTTTTCCAGTTGCAGACAAATATAAGCTTAAGAAATAGTTCTTAGAGGAAACCTAGGGCTCTGCAGTCAGCCTATCTATTTTTTGCCATGTAGGGTCTGCACTTCAATTTGAAATGTTTTAGATAACAAATACTTGTGGCTTGAGGGCCTTTGACTCAGCACTTGTGTCTGAGTCATGCTGCAGATCCATGGTGAGAAACAGTGTGTGTGTGATCTTGTTGGCAGTGTCTGATTTCTATCTGATCCAATTTGGGCGTCTCTGAAGTGATGGATCACGTTTTAACTTGCCTCGGCAGCAGTGACACAGCCATGATTAGCTGTAGCAGTTTGTTTTGTGAGCTTTGCATGTAGCTGCAAATGAGTCCTGAGTGCAAGGGAAGTACCTAACATTTACTGGCAGTATTTTTTAAACACTTAATGATGACTAGTATATTAATTAAAACCTGAGTGAATGCAGCTAATGATGTCCCACTCTTTATTTCTGGAGCTGAGACACAGACCAGTCTGACTCAATAAACACTCCAAAGAAAAGCTGTTAAAGGAAGCTGCACTAGACCTGTTGCTGCATGGGATTCCTAAAGAACTTGTTTCGTGGGGATGAAGAGAATGCTTAGCTTCTAGGAGAGATTTTGCAAGACTGACAGAATTCTTACAATAGCAGTATTCAATGAAAGGGCGAAAACATTGCTTTCATTATTAGAAAGCACTATCTATCTATCTATATGTATCATCTTTAATTTCTGTGTTTCTGAATGCTTTCCATCTAATTCCTCTTCACATTAAGCCTGAACAAATACTTTGCTTTGGAGGAAGGACTGCATGCATGCATCTTTCTACATTGGGGTTTTTTTGCAGATAAGGCTTTTACTTTCCAGACCTCATTAAGCAGTCAGTTGAGCAGGCTAAATGAGTGTTCCAAGTGGTAATGGATACTTACTGCATGTAAGTACAACAAGATTATGAGATACTGGAAGCTGAGTGCTTAACTGCACAGTATTATTTATATTACAAATAAATGCATCAAGTAAATAACTCAGACGTTTATGATTGCAGTGGGATCTCCTACCTGTTAATGGAGCAGATCTGGGTCACTAGATGAGGGGTTTTGTTCTCTGCTTTGAGCTTTGTATCTTCCATTCCACCTATCTGAGAGGATCTTGGCCTTTTCTGAAAATAAATGCCCCATTTTAGGGTATTTCAGCCTGAATGGAAAATGTGTAGGCAGAAAGCTTCCAACCAAACACGTTTGTGAGAATCAAGTGGTGTTATGTCGATCCAATTTATACACATTCTGAGTTTGATTTGTAATGTACCAGGTTGTTGTTATGGTGCTTAGATAATATTGCAGAACTTGCCTTGATTTTTTTTTCAAGATCAGATTACAGATATTTGAATATAAATAAGTTCAGATTCAAATAGTTCATGCCTTGGGAGTTATGAAATATCATAGAAATAAAGACAAAACTAAGCCTGTAAAAGTATAATTAATCTGATGAGCAGCAGAGTTCATGAAGCCTGACTGCCTTAACTGTCTCGTTCAAGTTCTCATAGCTGAAGTATAAACTCTGAAATTATTCCTGCACATGAAGCACTTACCTCTTCCCCACACAGGTTCTCTGGTGTATAAGGGATAAATTTATGCTGTTGCTTTTCCCTTTCAGTACAGAATTTACTATGGATCCCTTCTCTCTATTGCTGACTGTCTTCAAAGATGTTATAAAAGCTGTCTTGTGAGATCTTTGTGAAATTGGGATAAAATGGGGATAGAAAAAGAAAGATCACCCAAGTTCTTTACCTTTAATTATAACACTGGTAGTTCAGAATCTTTGGGAAGAAAGTAGAAGGTTTTCTGGTTTGCCAGAGTCAGCAAAGGGTTTGTAATGTGAATCGGGGAAGGTTTTAACTGTCCTCTGCCATCTGCTTATATTGATGTTCTCTAAATAATTAAGGATAACTTTTGTTTTCCTTGCCAAGTGATTGTGAAACAGTAAATAAGCAGTGGGAACAGTGTAGTACATGTCACAATGAGTGATGAGGGTCATCTGATCTTTATCATTCTCCATGCTGCTCTTGGAAGCAAATTTTCTACAAACAATTATTTTTCTTTTAGTGATCCAAGAACTCTGTTTTCTCTGGTTATGTCTCATGAACATGACTGAATGTACCAAGCCATGAGTAAGAATGGTTTTGAGTTTGTTTTCTTAACTTTAGAGCATCTTCCCTTCCCTGCCTCTGCCCCCTAGCCCCTGCCATTTGCTTATGATTTGGAAGAGAGGTTGGGGATACAATCCCAAAATAACTTGGTACCTTCTCAGACAACTTGTATGACAGGGTGCCATAGCACTTAATTTCATACCTAATAATTCCACAAAAAGTAAATACATGTTGGAATTGCACACTTTCTTGAAGGAATGATATTATTTAGCCATGCTCTACCCCTGCAATACACTGTCTTCTCAGTTGCTGCCTTTAGGAGCTGATGAGTAGATTGCTCGTTTTAAAATATCAGAGATCTGAACCTTTCCACCAGTCAGGACTTTTATGTTCAGAAATACGTTTAGTGACGTGGTGAATATTTAATTCCAAGTAAGCTCGCCTTCTGTTTCCTGGTGTGGCTGTTGGCCTCCATAATCAACTCATCTCCTGGCTATGTAATATGTAGATTGTTTGCCAGACTGCAGCTGGCACCATAAGAAAACATCACTTTGTTAGTTGCTATCTCAGAAATGAGGATTCAGAGAAAGACATGTAGAATTGCTGGGAGATTAGTCCTGTCGCGCCTGGCCAGGGTGGATGCTTTAACCAGTTGATCACATGTAACAAAAAAGAGTATCCCAAAATACCAAGTCAAAATGGAACATAACAAGTGAATAAATTCATCTGTGTTTCATGATGCATTGAGCAGTGTGGGAGTTGTATATTACCCCCCAAAAAAGGGGATCAACTCCATGTTTGCCCTGAAGTACATCAGTGTTGCTATGAGGTACTGTCCCACTTGGTGCTGTGCATTGCTTTTTAAGAAGGGAGAAAGAGCCAACTGTATGGGTCTGATACTTCAGGATGAGAATTGCTGCACTACATGAGTTCCTGAAGCTCCAAAACCTCTGATCTATTGGTACAAAGTGGCTGTCCAGTTTCTGCACACTTTTATGTAGTAAGTTTTGGAAATAGGCACATGAGTAGGAAGAAGGTGTCCCTGTGTAAGTGAAATCAATGTTTTTGCAAGACAACTGATCACTCTGTGGCATAGAACTGCATAAAGAAAGAGAACAGCATGAATTGCATATTTTCCATAAAATAATCTGTTTTATCAACATTTCATGTCTGACCCAGAGTTTTCCAGTTTTAAAACCCAGGCAATGGAACTGTCCAAACTTACCAGGCATATAAAATGACACAACAAATGGGATGGTTGGTTTTGTGTGTTTACTTCTACATGTATAAACCCAACATATATTTTTGCATGTCTTAGTGTTCTGTTATGGATATTAGTAGCATCAAACCACTCCACTGTTTCCGGAGTCTACGGAGAGGACATTGGTGTTGACACCGATTCACGGATAACATTGTGATTTATGTCCTCTGGAGCTTTGTTGGATAGGAAGTGATGGTGAAACGGGAAACCAGGCATTGTATGAAAACATCCATGAGTGTGTAACTATAGGAAAAAGCTGCAAAAATAATTTATGGAAGATATTGCTGTATATTCTGTGTAAAAATATATTTATTATTGTACACACTGGATATCGCAATTGTTGACAACAATGAAAGAGACCAACTTGACCTAAACCTGACTTTTTAATTGAACCTAGAGACCTGGGGGAGGAAGAAAATGAACTCGCAGATACTAACAGAAGTGGCAATGTTTAGGTGTAATTGAGACCAAAGAAAGAAAAATATTGAAAAGTTGCTCAAAGTTATGTAAGCAAATTATTTCTTCAATATTCTCAGGCTCATACATGATTAACATTAGTTTTGTAGAGCAAGTGCAATGATGTTTGGCCTATGGTGAAATCTAGTAAGAGGAAATGTGCCCAAGTTGTTGACAGCTGCATTTTTTGTCAAAGGACTAACTGAACTTGACCTAATCAAAATGACAAGATGAAGTTTGTGTGTGTATTTTTTTCCTTCCCCTTTCTCTTTTTAATGGCTGTGGGAGGATGTCTGTGGATATATTTATCTGAACACTGGATCATAACATGCTTAACCTTGATCACCTGTTTGACTTGTTTTGCTAAACAGTAGCTGTGCTGTACTGAGTGAGCTGTTTAGTATGACAGAGGTGCTGATAACTCTTAGGAAGTCAAGGTTCATTCTTGCTTTGCCTGATGTGATGGGCTTTGAATGCTGCAGTTACAGCCCATATACCCACCTGAATTGGTGCGTGTGAAGATAAATTATATCTTTAACTATTAACTGTATCCTCCTTATTATTTGGTTATACAAAACATAGCAGAACAACTTGAGGCTGTTCTAGCCTAAAATTCTGTAAGATACAGGTACCACTGCAGTACATGAGAAGTCTGGAAGGTGATCCTTGATTCTTTTGCTGTCCATTCTGGGATTGGTATTTATAGTATCAAATATATATGTTGTATGGATACATTCTGTTGTTTCCATTCTTTGTTCCATGTTTCCACACTCTTCCAGATGTTTACAGTAGAGCATTTGCTTAAAGCACCTTAAGCTTGTCTGAAAATAAATGTGTTTGCTTTGCAGCCTGAAAAGGTTAAGATACAGAAACGCTGAACTGAATGTCAGCATGAGCACTCCAGAAACCCTCATTTAATAAATATGTGAATAGATATGGAGGGAAGAGTCCAGTAAGTTATGTGAGCAGCTTCAGAGAAAGAACTAGGAAGGAATAACCTGCCCCTTAATCAGGGCTTTTTCTGTCTTACTGCCATTTGTAAGTTCTGTTAATGAAAGTTTTCTGAAGAAAGCTTATGAAATTACCTTAGATATATAATTTTATGAAATAGTAATAAATTCTTCATATTGAAACCTGGGGCTTTATTAATTTAAACCCAGTTTTTCTTTCTGCCTGGTATAAGCTAACAAATGACTGTGGGCTGCCAGCAAGAACTAGGGGAGGAGAAATCATTGGGACAAAGCATTACTAGATCTTAAGAAAGTGTAGGGAGCAGTTAGTAACCACTTAAGCTTCCACGTATACCAGAAGTAATTCTAGCTTGGATGGTCATGCTCAGCAGAGAATGCCTGTCACAGTCCAAGAATTACATTTGAACTTGTAATGTCACTGAAATGTGATTCACTTACCAGGTTTTGTTTTTTATTGAAGGTTTGAAGCAAGTTGTTGACAAATTGACCCCTAAAGATACTGTTTGTAGACTATTAGCAGAGTGATAAAGAAGTAATAAAGAAAGGCTTACCTGACTGGTTGGTGAAGTTGGTGAGAAATAAGGTTAGAGAAAATTGCAAATAACTTGTTCTCCCCTTGCTGCTTTTGAGCCCTGACTAAGGAGGGTAGATAAGTGTTTATTCTGTTTCAAGTGGTAGATTGGGCAGGCACTGTTTTATTTGAAGGGAAAAGAAGTGAAACGAAGTAGGGGAGTAGGTTGAAGAGAAGAAAGGTTATTGCTAAAATTGGTGCAGCTTTTTCCAGTGTTCCTAAACAAGACACTGCAGAGAGTACTGATGTTAATTAGAGGAATGAATTACAGAAAAAAAAAATAAATTTGAAGTTGTGATGGATTGCAAGAGGGATTTTAATGCTGAAATATCTTTTGGTTGTTCTTCTTTCCCTTCATAATGCTACATAACTAGATACTGAATGTTAGTATTTCTCTGGTTTCCAGAAACCCCAAGACTAGGAGGAAAAAATCATATTTCTCTTTTAAAAATATGATATTAATCTCAATTTGACTTCTGCTCTTGATTTTGTTTGCTTCTTAAAAGTATGATAGGTTTATAGTCTGGTAATGTTCAATATGGGAATGATTTTAGGTCATCAAGTCACTAATTTGGTACAAAATGCAGCCCTGATTTAACTCTGTTTAACCATAATCTGTTGATGAGCTCCTTTTAAATTTTGATGAAGGAAAGCAAAAAAACCCAAACAAGTCCAACCCCGAGTTCATAACTCGCATGACATGATAAATGGGTTGGAATCTTCTTACTTAACGATAATCACTTATCACATTATAAATTTACAGCTGAGGCACAGAGGTGCATCAGACTTCTTGACTTTATTGATAGGATGGTAAACATGTGGAGACCTCCCTCAAAGCTTTGGCCTTGTGAAGGAGGCAATAACCCCAAATCAATATGCCAGGAACAGAAAAGATTTCTACAAATCGGAGAGAGCACTATAGTAATAGTCAATTCAGTGTTCAATGCCAGGTACTGTGTTAGAAAACACATGTATTGGTAGGGCACAGTCTGTTAGTTCTACACTCTGTGATTTCTGAGCAGAATTTCCTGCTTAAATTTATTTTAAAGGAATTTATATACCTTTTGATATGGAATAAAATTTGGATGCAAACAGGCAAACATAGAATAATCATGGATTTGCTTCACCAAATATTTCTAACAGTCACTGTGCTCAGGGAAAAACTGAGTTGTACATCTTAAAATAAAACCACCAAAAAAACCCCACAAACCAAACTCTGAGTCCAAATAGAATGTTTGCACCAAAATTAAACTGCCCCTCACAGATGTTGCCTTATGTATATCCTTCCTCACTCAGCAGTATTTCAAACGTCATCTGACAAGAGAAATGCATCTTGCTTTGGTAGTTTCAGCATCTCTGCTGTCCTGTGCAAGTCAGTCATAGCTTTAGAAAGCTTTTTTTGGCAAGTACTTTTTTTTTGAGCTTAATCATAAGACGTTCGAACTTGCGCTGGCGCATTACAGTGACATCGTGCTGTGTTAGATTTGGGAATGTGATGCTTCCCTCTACTGGCTGAGCCACAGAGAGCAAATTTTATCTGAAACAAGCAGTGAAAATATTTTAAAAAGAGCAGCCTGTGCTTAGGACTGAGGTAAGAGTATTGTCACTGCAGTCTCTTACACACAGCAAGTTAAATCCATTACCTGCATCACACACAAGCTTAATATTTTTATGTGCCTAACATCTGTCTGTTTTGGGAAAGACTAAGTACCCTAGTATTTGAAGGCACTTCATGTCTACTAGTAACACTAAGTATTTGCAGTACATTACAAAGAGCGTGAAATTAAGTTTTTGAATGTTGCAAGGAAGACTTTTATCTAGAATGTAACCCATGAACCATATAGCCCCCGAGTGATATTTGAAATGAACTTATCTTTGAGTTTAGCTTCAAGAGTTTAAATGTTCTTTTAATTTCAGATGAGAATTTGTGCATAAATCTCAGTCCATGAGTTGATCCAAGCCCCACACAGATTTTGTGGTCAGTCACAGTATCTAAGATAACAAGAATCTTCTTACTTACTTGCTTTGCTTTTGATAGTACTGTATTGTCCATGAAATGAGTTACCAGTGATGGTAATTTCCTAATTAACATGACCATTCAAAGATGCTCAGTTCAATATAGAGGCTTCATCACATGTGAGAGGCTCACACTGCCAAAGCTGTTGCATATCACAGGGTGTTCTTTCAAGTGATTAAGAGACTTCTGTGTTTGTACTACAATTTCTTCCTTCCTTAAATTGATGCCAGTTTGCCTCTGTAATGTGTAGTGTTGCAGATTCTTCACCTTTTCAGCTAGAGATGAACAGCTCACTGAGAGACCTTTTCTTCCCTTTAAAATGTAAGTTCTTGTGTTAAATTGGCCATAGCTACTGAGAGGCTGCTCATGTTGGCTCCCCTGAGACCCACAGACACTGCACATCTTTACTCAGGACTCTGTGTTTGTTCAGTTGGATCCACCACCCTTCCACTTTGCGTTATCCTGGTGTAACAGGCAGAAGGTTGATTGCTGCTGATTCTGGGAGTGCACATTTAAGAATTACTTTGCCAGCGATTGCCAAGATTGATATCTCTTATGGTGTGTTTCCACTTATTTGTAAGTGCACAGAGCTGCACTTTCTCACTAGCAGGTGCCAAGATATAGACAAAGACAGACATTGTCTTCTGAACACTTTGTTTCTGCCACTCCCAACAGCAAGAAAAGTGACACGTTACATGGCTGAGTTGAAATTCCTCACGTGTCAGTGTTCACATGGGATATCTGAGCGATATTTCATGCTGAAATTGGATTTTTAAACAGTTGATAATTAAAGCAGATTCTGATTTGATTGCCTGCTGAATGTTCTGAGACTCGGTCGAACAGATCCATATGGCTGCAAGATCAATATAGATGTTTCCCTTGTTGTCATTGTGGTACTGGGCACTAGCCATAGTGTCACTTCCATGCAACTGCTCTCCTTGAATCTAGACCCAAGTGTCTATTTGGGTAACAGCTATGAAGGAAATATTTTTATAAAGTCTGATCCAACTGTTTTTCTGCTGTTAAAAAACTTTCCCATATGAAGTTGCATGTATAAAAAAAAAGAGGCCAGTGACATTAGAATTAAAAAAGTCTATTTGCAGCAGGAGGCTGCTAATACTGAATTTGAAACCCCTATAATATGAGTCATCAACTCTGTTCCAGGGTTTTACAGCTGAAGAATGCTAATATTTCTTTAAAATGCTTTTCAGCACTGAGTCTCTGTAAGATATGCAGTGGAATCCTATGGTTTGTGCAGCCTGAAGTCCTTTAGAATTCCATTTACTTGTTCAAAAAAGCCAAAGCTAGTGTTAGCATGCATTTATGGCAGAGTATGAATATTTTAGAATTTCCGGACTTGGCTTATTAGGTTTCTTGAATAGAATTACCATAGTCTGAAGCTAGGGAAAAAGAAATGCTGAAGAGCTCATCCTCGTGGGTCTTAGAAATTGTTAGTTGTCCCTCAGGGCAGGCAGTATTGTGTAATGAGATGAGTTAACTGGCTATAAAACTTCAGTAGAAAGGAGAATCTTGGACAGTAGTGAAATTTGCACCAAGCTTTAAAACACGGAGGGGTTTTGTCTGTTTGCCAAGGAAGTATAACGTAATTACTCTGAGGGGATGGCGCAAAACAATTTTCCATGGAATATTTCAACACTTCAAAAGGTGGTAGGCTTCCAATTTTGAGCAAACAATCACTAGAGTTTCTTAAAAAAATTAAAAGGATAAAGCTCCATTCAGCATTTGGATGGACTCATCAAAGTCAGAGGCTTTTGGCTGTGGTCAACCAGCAGATATGCTGTGGAAGAATGAAGGGAATAAATTGACAAGGAAATGTATCTGGTACAGCTGTTGATTAGAAACAATTTAAAAGCAATCTCTGTGAAATACCCTTCAAAAAGATTATTGCCTTGGCCACAGATTTCCTCTGAACTCCTTTAGCCAGTTATTATGATGATGCACGGACTTTGCACTGAAGTGATACTTAGAAATTTTTGAATCTTGCATTCTAGGACCAAAACAGGAATCAATATTTTAGTGCTTTGAAAGGGTTTTGTCTAAAATTAGTAGGCTAGTTTGTAATTTTTTGGTCTTATGTGAGAGTACTGCATTGATGACTCCTCAAACCTTTCAATGCATGAAAGAGAAAATGGCTCAGTTTCAGCAGTAAGATGTTTTTAAAGCAATAAATTAATAAGTGTGTATGTTTGTGGAGGCTTGACTGATGTTATGTGTGGGTGTTATCTGAAAGTGCCAATTTTTTTCTGAGTTCCACATGACTCTTGTTCAACATGGAAAACATGATTTAGTTGACTGGGGAGGTCTTTTGGAGGCAGTTCCTAAGAGGTTAAAGCTATTTCATAATAGATGTTATAGTCCTGCTTGATACAAATCAATCTTGGGGCTACCAAGACATGTCAAACTATAGAGAACAGGATGCATATAGATTGAAATATGGGAGAGAGACTGTCATGGTTCCAATGAACTGCTGAAACCCTGTGAGCTGGAACTGCATGCAAGGCCAGTTACAGAAGGGGTGTTCTTCAACTGTGACATAAAACTCCTGCAGCCGTAAATTTAAGTTCTGAATTGCAAATATGTGTTTGAAAATTTTCAGGATGTTTTAACCCTTTAGCATTTTTTCCTGTCTTAGTGTCATGATGACTTTGATAATTTTGATGGATGCATTTGGGCTGAATGGTTGAATTCCACCTTTGGTACACGTATGTTTTTCTTCTTTTTGAATTATTTCCCTCCTTCCCATTTTTCTTCTTTTGCTTTTAATGTAAGACTGGGAAAAAGAATGAGTCCACAGGACTACCTCAACGACTTGGAACAAGTTTTTTCCTGGGAGGGTGGTGAGACACTGGCCCAGGTTGCTCAGGGACATGGTGGCTGCCCCAACCCTGGCAGTGTTTAAAGCCAGGTTGGATGATCTCAGCTACCTGAGCTATCTCAGGATGTTTCCTCCGGAGAGGTGGCGGTTTTGGTATCAAGGTAACAACTTCACTGTGCTGATGGGGAATGGCAACACTTGTACTAGAGTGGTATGGCTACCTGGTCAGATACCATAGTTGATAGCATTGAGGGATACAGTGAGCTTTCACAGTTGTGTTCCTAAACTCACACAAAGTCAGAATTTATAGTGGAAACAGCCTTTGACCAGGCCCATATGGACTTCATCAGCATGAATTAGGGTGACACTCGCATTTAATTTCCAGTCCCAAGTTTTGACCTTCAGCAAGTCATTTAGAGCCTTTGTGCTGCAGTTTGCCTGTCCATACAATAGAAACAGAATTTCAGTCCCAGGAGTGTTTGGTATGTAATTTTCATAGTACTCCACAATAGCAGGATGAAAGGGGGTGTGTAGGTGCAATTAACACTAGATGAGGCTGAATTGCACTCTCAACAAAGAGAAGTCTTTCAGTTAGTCTACAATGAAATCATAATTATATCCCTAGTATCCTTGGCAACAGATTATGGTCCCAAAAGGTGATTTTACAGTTCAGTATTAATTACTGATACAGAGATCGGAAAGAAGAAAGAGCATAATCATTTAAACCATTTCCAGGGTGTAAAGAAGGTTTATGTAAGACACAATAAATGCATCATATTGAATATATGGAGGAATGCTCACTAAAGAAACAAAGAAATCATTTCTGTAGTTAGGGCATGAACTGAGAAAAATTGCATGCTAGATGATTTAAATTTGTACATAGAGATGGTATTTATTGGATATGGATTAGTTTCTCGACAGGGAATTGTATCAAATTTTCATTTGAAGAAAGCCAACCCATGAGACACAAGGATTATCAGTTGATGAACTGAAGATAACTTTCTTTATCAGAACTGTTATACAGAGGAATTACCTGATGATAAATCCTTGGATGTGGATATATTTTAAACTCTCTGCAGTTTTTCATAATAAAGATTCTTTCTTCTTCTGAGCTTGAACTTTAAGGCCATTTATAGGAATACAGCAAGCATATTCCCTTCCCTTATTCATCCTCCCAAAAAGGTTAATGGTGTAATAAATAACTGTTGTACAGGTACCTCTTTTTAAGTATCCTCCTGCCTCCATTTACTTTCTACTCAATACATTTTAATGCTTTAGTTCTCACCAGCACCTAGTGAATTTTCTTTCCCTTCCCCTTTTATCCCTATTTTCTTTGAAATAAGAACCAGTAAAAATAATAATCTTAGAAGGCAGAGTTCTTTTGTTTGTTTTTGATGAAATGATTCTGTCATCATCTGGATGACAAGCTCTATGCATCAATTCCAAGCTGTGCCATCAGTAAGGAAGATGGAAATGGGAGGAAAGTCAGTAAGGTGTGTGAAGAATATTGGTGGAAATAAGATTGTGGAAATAGGACAATAATGAATAGAAGGAAAGGGTAATGTAGGCATGTGAATTCTAAATGCTTTCCAACCTAAAAAAACATTGGCTGCTGGGAATATATTTTAACTGATGTTTGTGTCACTCCTGAGGCAAAGAATAAGGCATAAAATAATATTATTGGTGGTAGGACATAGTTTGAGTTTGAAAATGGTGGTGGAGACTGCTTTGAAGTGACCTGCGTAATGGAAATTCCCTCCTCCCTCAATCTGAGTCTAAAAACGGGTGACAAGAGCTCTGTAATTTTCTATGTAATGATCCCTCCTCTCTCTGACAGATTTGGGTACTAAAGTTTATTAAAGTGCACAGGAGACCTGGTTTTGCTTTCATTTTAAATTGAGGCCTTCATAGGAGAGGGAAGACATCAGAGGACAAAACAATTTAGTGATTGTTTATTCTCATTGCGTGGTTTAGAGCACGACTTTGTTTTCTGTATTTATATAGCAACCTTGCACTGTGACTTTTTTACAGCAAAAGGTGATGACTTGGGCTGAACTGTGTTAGGATGTACTGTTAGAACTCACCTGTATGTGCACATGTTTCTGTTACTGCATTGCCAAGTTGTCCTTTCTCATTGTCTAGAACTGCTGAGGTAAACACTCTATTGTCTTGCAGATGGGATGGTGCTGGTGGTGTTCAAATACTTGTGCTCTGCTGTTCAGCTACCATAAATCTGCCAAATATTTAGGCTGAAAACTGTGTACTTGAACTAACAAACTGGAGGCTTAGAGAAACAAATGTTAGCAAAAACTATTCTGTGAATACATGTTAAAAATAATTTATTTGATCTAATTATATTACACTTTCTATTTCTAATGCAGAACAGAACATCCCAGCTTGAATTATCTCTAGCTTTTCTGCCAGTTTTTTATAGGCTAGATTTAGTTCCTTACTGCAAGACAGTCCGTGGAGGTGTAACACTGCATTGCAGGCTCGTTCTGCTCAGCACGGTGAGGAATTTCAGAAATACTTGTCATAAGGGTAGGGATAACTTTTCTTGTCAAAAGTTTAATAGTTTAATTTAGTAGCACTTGTGAGGCAGGAAAGCTTGCATCTAAAATAGCTGTTACTCTTTTATAAGGAAGCTGGAATTGCTTCTTCTGCTTTACACTCTGTCCATTCAGGGCTGCTCCTCTGGGACTCTGATCAAGTGCCTATTTAACCATGCTTGAGAATTCCCCTTTGCTGGAGTTTAAAAGTGGATGAATATTTTTTTTCCCTGTTTCTTTAATCAATGTTATGACTGCCCATAAGGTTACATGTAGTCCCTGGGCATTGTAAGTTAATGTTGAACATGTCTCTATAAATTTCCACTACAAGAGTGAAATTACCATGGCCAAAAGGAAGTTTGGCATGTGTTTAAAATTTAGCAATAATCAAAATAAAGCAAATTACTTCCAGTTGCAAAAATACTGGTTGTTAATTGTCCTCCTTAATGGTGGAGAAACTATTTTTTATCCAAGTGCTTGTCAGATTAGCTTAGCTACAAGGAAGAATGAAATGTGCCTGTAAGGAAGATGTCAGTGGCACATCAGTTTTAGGTTCTGTAACTCCTGCTTGGTGCCAACAAGCTCATCTTTAGTGTAAATGTAACCTACTGAAATTCTGCAGGATTAGGGCTCTCATGGGTTTTCACAGAAATGCTCAGAATTTAATACCAAAGAACAGTGAAGCAATATATATGAACTAAAGACCACAGGGAGTTGGGCTGGAATTGTGTTCACATTCTATTCACAAGGAAGGGGCTGAAAAATGGGAATTGTACCGGCCAGTTCAGTTCTAGGAAGTAAATGAGTTGCTGCTCAAACTTGTTTGATAGTATCAGGTAATGTAATGATTTTTCTTCTATTTGGGCAAATTATTAGTACAGTAATTTTCTTTATTGAATGTACTGAGGTTTACCCAGTTTACTGTAACCTGTCCCCAGTTACCTGCATTAAATAGCACTTAATGCAGAGTGTGGTTAATGAGTGAATACATCCATAGCAATAAAGCACTGTATTTTCTAATACAGCTTTTGTTGAGGTTAGAAGAGCATCTGTTCAGACACAGAACATTGGCTACAGTTAGCATGTGTGACAATACAGCTGAAGTCCTCCTGACACTTTGCTCTCCTTTGTGGAGGACTCAAGGGACACGATGCTGCAAGGTGTTTGACCCTTCACTGACAAACCTTTCTGAGATCCTTACAAAGGACAGGCACTGGAATAAGAATAACTGAAAAACTTGATTTTTGCTGAGAGTCTATTACTCACTTTTCACATTAGCATTAGATAGCATGGGATGAACAGGCAGAGGGAAGTAAAAAATAGCTTATCTCTGTAGAATTGCAGCATGTTACTATAGATAGGCTGCAAGATTAAGGAGCTGTCTTGGCATGTTACGATTCAAAGACCAACAGCTTCAACTGCCTTTCTGTCCTAGGGAATTTTTCTTATGAATTTTATACTTCGGCTCTCACATTATAATGTGGGTTAAATCACTGCATTTTGTCTTGATTTTCCTCAATAGTTTAATTTTATCCTTTTATTCTATCATTATCTCTTTTCTATCTCTTGTCTTGGCTCTAAATTCTCACATATGTGGTTAGTAATTTGAGAAGCAGATCCCAGAACTGCCTGGTTGGGTGCTTTTGTAGAAATTAGCATGCACAACAGTAAATTCCGGATCTCAGATGTTAAGTCTCTGGGTTATGTGGTATCTAACACTGGCTGACCAGCATTGCACTGAAAGTCTCTAAGCTCGTTGTAGGACATCTGCAAATCATGTTTGCTTTCATGGAGCTCTGTGAGGCTTCAGCAAAGAAGGATGCAATGTCTAATGTGGTGAAAACACATTTGGAAAAAAACATAGCACGGTGAATTCGTAAGTTTATTTCTCAGATGTATTAGGTAAAGTAAAACCAAACATAACCTCCTAACGGGACTTTAAGTAGTAGCACGGTAATACTTATGCAAACCTGTTTTCATGAAGAATAGAAGAGATAAATCATTCATTGTGTTCCTCTGAAGTAGAAGGGCACTCAGTGGCTCGTGGTGAACCAGCAATTCCATCGTGGAGGGAAGATTTTATTATATTCCTACTACGGTTAGAAAATGTCTTTGTTCAAAGTCTTATTTTGCTGTGAGATGAGAGTTCAGCAAAGATTCTTCAGTTCACTTAACTTCACAGTTTTGCTTGACAAATCTCTATTAAAGTCTGTCTTCTGAATGTTGTGTTCTCTTTTGTTCAGGGAGATTTTGGTGCTTGCTATGCCGAATCTTTTTAGAAAATGAGAGCTTTATGGTTTACTTTGACTTCTCCCTGTCCAATATTCAGCAATCCACAAATGTTGACTTTGTGTAGGTGGTCTAATCTTCTGTCCTGTGGAGCTATTAAATTGAGTGATTATTTGCTGCACAATTGGTAGTTCCTGCAAAAACTTCAGTTACTATACTTCATAAAGGTAAAGCAATGTCTATTCTCGTTGTCCCCTCCCAAGTAAAAGTACATAATAATAACTGATATTTTATTGCAGATTTGTTCTGTTCAGACACATTTGGTAGAGGCTTTCCAGTTCTGATGGTTTTCTGTAGCTTTGTTTCTTGCTCCATTCTCATCAAATGTGGAATCTGACCTTTGCTGCTTTTAGCAAGAAAACACAAAAGAGTTACTCCCCTCTTCCTATGCAGTGTGTAAACCAGATAGAGTTTTCTTTAAGTCCCATTGGTCCCTCTGGGCTTTTTTTATGGCCTGAGCAGTGAAAGCAGCAATGAGACTGCTCTCTGGATAGAATTTTTTAACTAACTAGTGAGAGTTTTGGGGTAGCCTGCAGTCATAAATACGTTCACCAATACTGGTTAAGTAAACGTGCCTTTAACTTTAGAGACTGATAAATTAGGTCTTCATTTCTCATCTAGCTTAGCCTCTCTCCTGTATCATGGAATGTCACACTCCTATGTGCTGTGATGCTTGACACTCTAAGGAAAGTAGACAACCTGTAGAAAGGTAACTTTTAATTTAATACTTGATCTCTGACAGCATTTGAAGTGCAGGAAATTCTTCAGGAAGAAGCAAGGTATACCTAAGACTAGCATAGGAAAATGACTGTTGAACTGTTGTGAAAGGAATTAATGTGTGTAGTTCAGCACAGAGCTCATCCTTTGAGAACAGGTTTTTTTGCCTTGAGAGTAGATGCAAGAGTTTATTGATATTGGTAAAGCTGCTGAACTTGCTAGTGGTTACCTGTAATCTGAAAGCACTATTTAGTGTAACAAAGTTGAAATCTAGTTTTCATTGCATTGTGTGTGTGCTCTAGGTTGTGACCAAGCCTGCCACCAAGGAAAGGGAGATTGCACCTTAGTTGAGATGAACTGGACAAAATTTGTGTGTCCTTCTGCCAAGGAGACTTGGACAAGCTGCCATGTAGGGAGTTCAGATGAAGGATGTGCCTGTCTGGAGTACAGAACACAGATCTAACAGGAGGGAGGGATTAAAATGCTCTGCATGGATCTTTCCACCTTTGAGGTTTTCTGAACTGGAGGACATGACACTATCCCCTCAGGGGTAGAGAGGAGAGAGTCTTAAAACCTTGATCTTGGTTTTCTGTGATCTGGAAATTCTAAGATTCCCTCTATGTAGACGACTTGTTCTAGGTTTCTGGAGTTGTTTTGGGTTTTTTTTAATATTTCTAATTAAATAACTGGAGTTCTTGTTGTGTGGCATCCTAGTGGAAGGCCAGGGAGAAAGCAGCTGTACTTAAGACACTGGTTGGCAGTGAGTTGTACTTCAGTGGCTATATGAGCTCTAGGATCTAGCTCATGCAAAAGCAGTTTGTTATCTAAGTGAGCTGTATCACAATACTTGCATCCAAATTGTTTTGTGACCAGTGAAAGTTTACTCATTCTTCAGGACAAAAGTGTTTGCTTGTTGTGTAAGTTTGGAAGTATTTGTTATTGTGCTGCTTCATGATGAGAAGAAAGTTCCTGTGTTATGCAGCTGGATTATGTTAAAGAAGTAGAAAAAGCTCCCAGAGGGGAGAAAATATGTATGTATTTAAACATGTAATTGAGAATAGTGTATTAGAGTCATTCTTTAGAACAGGAAGAAAGTGGGGCAGTCTGTGTGAGGAACACAAATAGCTTGACTGTCTAACAGCTTCTATTTTTGAAGCTATTAATAATATTCCAGTTCCTGTTTACTGTATATTTTAAGCCATGCAGCCTTCATATGCACAAAATTTTCGTGCTCTCTCTGAACATTGACAGGGAGCTTGCAAGTATTGGCAAAAACATGTTTGCCTGGTGGGTTTGCTCAGGGCTCTTGCAAGTCTGGCCCGAGTTCAGCAAGTAGTAAAGCTCATTGCAGATACAAATTATGTGATACAGATGAGTTCCTGAACACCTTTCTACCTTCTAGGTCAATGGTCTTGGCTATGGCCATCTCTTCAGGTAGATTGTTCAATGTAATCAGAATGCTGATGTCTCTGGACCGTTCTTGTGTGCATGAATGAACACTTACACCATAAACTGACTTCATGCACATGGTGGTGGAATTCTGCTTCTCTAGTGCTACTCTCCAATTGCTGTCTAGGACAAGGAGGGTTGCTGTATACATGGAAAGATCTAGCAGTTCTGGATTTCTTTATTTTAGAGAAGCTGAGCGGGATTCAATAGACTCACTCTCTTAAAAGATTTCTAGTTAATTGCAATTTTCTTAAAATCATCTAGTCCAATTGCTCTGCCATGGACAGACTCCTTCCACCAGCTCAGGTTGCTCAGTGCCCCATCCAACCTGGCCTTGAACACTTCCAGGGATGGCGCAGCCACAGCTTCTCTGGGCAACCTGTGTCATGGCCTCAGCACCCTCTAATTGTAATAAATTTGTGTAAGTTTAATACACCTGCCCTATTTAAGTTTAAAACAATTGCCCCTTGTCCTGTCACTCTCTGCCTGACAGAAGTCCATCATCCTTCTTTTTTAAGGGGCTCTAAGGTCTCCCTGAAGCCTTCCCATCTGCAGGCTGAACAACCCCAACTCTCTCAGCCTCTCTTCATAGGGAGAGTTGTGCTTACTTGTTGTCTATTTTGCAAGCTCTATGGACTTTTACACTTTTACTTCTACTAGGCTATTGTTTGTATGTGTCTGTATTCCTTTATTTAGTGTTGTTTGGATTTTATCTACTACAATGAATTCATTATTCTCTTTTCAGAATGTAGTGTAGTCTCTTCCCTGGTTTCAAAAGTGTATGGAAGAGAAAACTTTGTTACGTTTTTTCAAAATACAAGTAGCTGAACTTCTCTGCTTTATGAATCAGATAATTACAGGCATGACTTTTAGCAGACCTTACTGCTTGTTTTTATTTCTGTAGCCTTAAAAGCTTCAGTTAATCATTCTCAATAGACTGAAAAATAGTTTCCGTGAAAGCTAATAAATTTGGAAGGATGTCTTCGAAATCCTTTAACTGATCCTGCAAACAGATGTTTAGGATAAATATTGCTCATCTAAAAGCAGATATTGCTAATGAATAATAAGAACTGCATAAAATTGCTGGAAACCCTTGTTTGCATCTTGAGAGAATCAGCGTTAATAAGTTAGATCAGTCATTTTTATTTAGGCAATACAAAAAGAGCATGTCTTTCTGCTTTACCAGCTGTCATAAAATTTTGGAGAAAAACAAGTTGCTTCCAAGCTTTCCAAAGGGAATATTTCACAGAAGTATCTTGACCTTTATAGCTTACTAAACCAATTGACTTCCTTTTCCCATAAACTATTTTTTGGCTGAGATTCTTCTACAACAAAGCTTTACGTGTGAGGGAAAAATACCAGCTCTGAAGAAAATAACTGAGCTGCCTTCAAGTGGTTTTAGTTAGCATGGATTACTCTTATTAAAGAAACCAACTCACCTATTGAAGGCAATCATGTAATTCCAAATTTGTCATGTCCCCCTCCAATATATCTCAGTTTCCAAATTATATGAGCACTTCTATGATACTTCCATTTTATGAACCACAAGGCTTGTACTAGTCACACACATTTGGTGGTTTTTCATCTTAGAAAAGAACTTTTGCCTATTCTTTTTGGTTTTGTGTTGTTGTGGGTTTTTAAAAATTTTTATTTTATTTGAGTAGTGTATAGGCATTTACTGTTGGGTCAGAAGATATTAATATGAAAAGAAAAGGCTCTTTTTTTTAATACATGTGGATAATGCAAAAACCAAACAAAAAGAACCACCACCAAAAAGAAACCCCAAACCAAACACAACACTCTGCTTGAAGTGCTACCACTAATGAAAAAATAAAGATATGTGCCAACAGAGTCATTGAATCAAATATTAGAACAGTTCAAATATTTTCAGGTGGGAAAGTACTGATGTAAGTAATATATTCGTAATAATTTTCAATTTGCTCTGCTATTTGACACTAGCAGAAGAACAACCTATATATAACTAGTGATGAACTTGATCTTGTGAAGTGTAGGGGATTTCAGTGTTTTACATCAATTAAAATAAGAGACCTCATTTTTGGATCTCCTTAATAAATCTTTCTGTCATGATAGCAACTATTTAGGATATTATTGTACACTTCTATTCTGCTATATCTTCCTTTTGTCAGTAGACAGTATTAAGGTCTCTGTAAATAGATGTATCCTTTACCAGATGTTGACTATAACCTGTTTACAAGGTTGTAGTCAGTATAGAGTCCTGATGACTGTCTTGCAGTTCATCTTCATGTTGGGTTAATAGAAATCAAAACCCATCCTTGTTCTCATCATTGTTATTGCTTTCAACTTTGTGTAAGCTTCGATGAGGTATTTTGTTTCCCATGAGTCACTGAAACTTAGACTGGGAATGTTAGCATGATGTAAGTGAAACGACATCAGAAATTATATCCTCAAATCAGAGTGTCATAAAAATGCTCTGATCTTTAATAAGAGTCCTACAATTGACACTTGTTGAAAATCCCAGCGGTGAGGGAAAAAATTACTTTTCTCTCAGGTCTGAATTATCTTCTAGAAATAACATCTGCTAAGATCTTAGTACTGTTTGCTGTGCACTGATATTAAAACAGAAAAGATGAAATGACAGCAGGGCAGTGTCAGCTTCAGTCTGCAAATGCCTTTGGAGGCTATATTAAAGACAGTTTTTTGTGACAATGTTGTGGAGATACAGGTGAGGAGCTGTGGAGGTTACTACAGTTGTAGCAAGGCAGGCTAAGGTGTACTTAACAAGAAGGTGAATACTTGCAGAATTAACCCTTAAGCAAGCAGAAAAGTTAAGTAATATGCTGTTCCTTTTGTCTGGATAACAGCCTTGCAAAGATGCTGAGGAAAGGAAGCTGAAAGGTAACTGATGAGGTGTGACACAAATTGAGGTGCAGTAGACTTAACTGAAGGGATAAGCATAGGGAGAGGTGGCAGCAGTGCTCAAGGCCACTGTGATATAGATGGTGGCAGGAGAATTCTGAATCAGCACATTGCGATCAGGTTTGTGAAGATGCTGACCACTGGGGAGGATTTATAGCTCACACTGGGAAGTAATAGTGTGCTTGGGCCCTTTCATCTTGGTCATTAAGCCTATAAAGAAATGAGGCAGTTGCTGTGTATGCTGTGCCAGCTAAGTCACATGGAGAGGCAAAAGGCATGAGAGGTATTAAAAAATGGTCTAGGTATTCACTAATAGAACCAAAATAGCAATCAGAGCAGTGGTGTCCCAAGTGTTGTGGTAAAGCATGACTGCTGGCTGTTCCTCATGGCTTCAAAATGTGAAGCTGTTGGATTTCCAAGTGATGGCTCTGCTTGACTCTCAATTCAAGCTATTCACTATTACCTGTAATCTTTTCCTTTTGCTCTGTCTTGTTGCAGTGTTATGATTTTGTTCCTTTTCTGTTTTGCTACTAACCCTACCTTTACTGCAAGCATCATTATAAGATACTAGTAAAATGAAATGTTTTACATGAAAGAGGGTTCTGGTTTCACATTTTTGTACTACCTCTTCTAGATTTGGCTTGGTGCAATTATAGCGATAATTTCTCAGTGAGTATTTTCAATGCATGTGCAATCTAATTTGGTTTCATTTCATGTTTGCTTAGCTCTTTAAATCCTCAAACACACAAACCCAGGTTCATCAATGGACTGAGTTGAAATCTCTGCTAGTGCTGTGGCACATAGTGCACAGAAAGCTGTAGCACTTGCTTTCCTTGAAGTGTCCAGAAGTCTACTAACACTTACTAAGTAACTTCTTACAGCACACAAAAATGAATAAACATGGTCTACTTGGCGATTTCTTTTTGTTTTATCTTGCCAAAGTTTTTGTGCATGATGCTTCACATTCATAGGCTTTTTTTATTGGGTGCTAACATAATAGATGGAGTACTCAGAAATAAACATGTAAGCTCTAATACTGGCCAGTAGTACACACCACTAGTAGCCCAGTTGTTTAGGGACCATTTAGAAGTTTTTATAGATCTTTGTAAATACATTCAAACAATGGAAAATGCAAAAAAAGTCAGTTCTGCTCCGAGTAAAATCTGAATGTTTTCTGAAACAATATTTTTCTCTGATTGAGGTTTTCATGCTTGAGATGCTTTATAAATTAATTAAATTAAACCCATGACATAGTTCACATACCTATCCTTACTGTGCTAGGTTAAACAGGGAACTTGGAGTTGTTAATCCTACCTTAATATTTGCAATCATTGTCCTTATTTCTGTAATAAAACTGCATATGCTGTTCATGTTCTTAATCTTGGAGTTAGCAGAGAGAGAAACACATAAATGGGATTGGTGTTTGTCATGTAATTTTAGTGTTCACCTTAATTCAGTTTGATTCTAGACTTCCGCAGGTTCATAGCCCGTTTTTATTTCTCATTGACATCTCAGATTTCTCTAGATGAACTGCTCTGAACAGCCATGGAGAACTAAGGTTAAAACCTTTCCTTCCTAAAAAGGTTCAGCTACCTGACAATTATAAATTAAATGTACAAACTGAAGGTAGGATTGAGCTAACCAAGAAGTTAGTTTAAAAAATAAGCTTGAAAGGACTGAAATCATTATTGACTAGAAATCCTTCAGGGACATTAACAAAGTATTTGATAGTTGCCAAGGAAACATAACCTTCCCAGTGACAGTATGCATTGCACATAATAAGTAACTGAAGTAATTCTGACAGAGACTGATCCACTTCAGCATACCTGTTCCTTCTGCCTCGGCAAGAATTGCAAATGAGTTTGCATCCAGCTAGATTAGTATCCACTATATATGCTGGACCATTAATGCTTCACATTAGATATTGCAAATAGATTCAAACCAAAGGCAGGATATCTGGTTTTTGCTAGTTTAAAGCTGTCATTTTGCAATGAAGCAGTCAGTGAGTGTGTGCCTGGCTGGCCAGTCTGGGCTCACCACAGGGCATCGTGGAGAATGTAGAGCTTAATACAGACTCAAAAATTGGATTTTGCTTATGGTACGTATTGATGTAGCACAGAAATAGTGGATGCAACCTAGAATAGCAGTAGGAAGTTTTGCAGTGCTTAGTGTCCTTTAGGCAGGTAGAACTCTCTGAAGTCCTGTAGCTAATGCTACACTTCTTTTATTTGTGGGGGGTTTTTTGGGTGGGTTGTTTTTTGGTGGTGTGTTTTTGGTTTTTTTTCTTTGGGTAGGTTGTTTTTTTGGGTTTTTTTTTGTGCCGTAGGTGAAATGGAAGTGTTGAGGGGAAGCAATTTCCTCTTCAGATATAGTTCAGATATATCACTAGTCTACTGATCAGTTTAGGGAGTAACCACAATCCATTTAATATATAAAGAATTCATACATTATAAACATTAGTACAAGGTAGGAAATTATGATAATGAAAGATTTAAGAGTTGTCAAAGCACAACTGCCAAAATAAGTGAGCTGTAAATGGTCCTTTAAATGGTTCAGTAAGGTCTAAAAGAAGAAGTAAAAATTCCTGTAACAGTAGCAACATCAGAAAAACAAGAATTTCCAATTCTATATGTTCCTTAGCATTGTCAATGATTCAAGGTGACCTAATTTGCACATCAATTTGCTAGGCTAATGTTTTAGACTCAAACTGATTTTGTGAGCTTTTATATATAGATACAACATACTTGAACCATCTTTGAGGTGGTTTATGTTGGGACACTGAACAGTTTGGAACACAGGTTCTAGCTGAGGAAAACTAATCACTGCAAACTTGGATTTCACACTGGAGCTGCTGTAATTGTGACTCTAAAAGCAGTGAAAGATAGAAATGCTCACACTGATACTGTCTGACATTCACTGTTTGAGGTGCTTGAGTGAAGCCTCTGCACAGGATATTGGGATCTGTGAGGGTGAGCCCTTGCTGCTACTTCTAGGGAGGAAAGACATTCTTACTGCTATGCAAGTATCATTAACCTGAGTGTAGTCCACTGCTATAGAGGTCACTTGTCTGCAGGCTGAATTACATGAATTCAAGTAAATACATAAGTTTAAGTTATCTTGAGAAATATTAAAAAGACTGAATAATGATTATTTCTTGCCAAATAGGCATTTCCACAAATTTCACCTTGCCTGCAGAATTGATTTTTCTACATTAAGGAGATTGTTTTATAATTTAGCAGTACATAATTCTTAGTTCATTTTGATGTTGGCATTTTGATGATTTTTCAATAGGTCCTAGGAAGAAATGAAAGCTAATGACTTAATTGAACAGTGGCTGAAATAATCCCCAAAGATGACACTTTACATATGTAAATACATGTTGCTGTCATTACCTCCTGTAAATAGTTGGGGGGGGCATTGCACCACTTTCTAGACTCATCTTTGATGTTTAAAATAAATCACAGTTAAAATTCAGTGAAGACCTCCCCATTCTGTAATCTGCATGAAATATGCCTGTATCCATTATCCAAGTACAGTTTGGAAATTGATCACAGCTCTTGCTCACTGCCATGGTACTGTGATATTTGGCAGCCAGAATGTCATTTCCAAGGTGGAGAAGGAAGTGACTGAGAAAAGCTTGAATTAAATATGAACCTCATCTTTATGGAGGAGGAGTCAGGAAGAGATTGGAATCATATGAAGCCTTTCCTGAGGCACACAATGTAGCTAGAACTAAATTATTTGGAAAGCCATAACTTTGTCTGAAGTCATGAAATGCAAGTGGGATAACTTTTGTCAAGCTTCTGTGTGGGGTTTGATGGTGGTTTTATACTGGCATATGAGATAAAATATACTTTGTGACTAAGAAGGTGTTGCATAATAACAGTTTACTTTTATCCAGTGCTTATGGCCTGGGCATTGATATCTTGGTGATGGAAGTGTTAAAAACCCATGATGACTGTACAGTTAAATGATTACAAGTCAGTCCTTGAATAATTATCATAACTTGTCTAACACCAACATTTTAATTTATCTACATGTGGAGTGAGCAGAGAGTTCAAACTTGGTTTTGTTTTCTATTGATCATACTTACAGAAATCTTCAGTCCAAGCAGTTGGATGTGGAGAGGTAAGACAAGCCCATCAGTGTGTGTCAAATCAAAACTTATCTCTTTTGGCTTTTTTATTCAAGAGCTAATGAACAAGGAAAGTAATATAAAGAGTCAAAGTGAAATATGTAATAGTATTGTCATATATCATTGTTGTGAAAGGCATTTTTTACAACTTTTAGGAAAAACTCTTTATCAAATATGTGCTATTGGCAT